>NC_056744.1:1228428027-1228728027 GCF_019279795.1 Protopterus annectens
CAACGTGATTCAGCGTGCCAGACCTGAGAGACAAGGTCGGGCAAAACCCTACCCATATGTAAGGACTGCAGCAATGTGAGATGAAGAACATCCATAGATGTCCTCCTCTTCTATGTTGCAGTATTTCTTTACACATGGGTTGTTTTCCACCCAACGTCCAGCCTATATACAAAAGTGTATAGCCACTGTCAGTACATGGAACATCACACGTAGGTTCTGACAATGTCAGCCATAAAAGGACATCCATATGTACCATCCTCAGAAGAAGGAAGCCCCATGAGGAACAACAGTTCTACAGCAAACAAGGAGTCATCCTAGGAAGGGACAAGTTGCAGGGGGAAGGCAGGAGGGACAGAGTACTGCAACATAGAAGAGAACAGCAGCTATGGTTATAGTAAGATTTTACACAACTATTCTATGTCCTTCTATTCAATGTTGCAGAAATGTTTAAACATGGGAGAGTGCCAAAGCTTAGTGGGAACCTTGGAAGGAGGAAGGAACAGAAAAAGAAAATGTGGAAGAATTCTCCATAAATCCATGCAGAAAAGACCTGTCAAATTCTGCCCTGGTCCTAGAGATAGTGTCCAACGTGTAATATTTGGTAAAAGTACGGACTGAAGACCAAGTAACAGCCTCCAAAACGGAAATGGTACCCAGGCCCTTAAAGAAAGCCCCTGATGAAGCAAACAATCTGGTGGAATAGGCTCTGACAAAGAAGACAGTGATTTTCCATGAAAAACACAGGAAAACACAATGGCCTTAGAAATCTAAGATGAAATAGTTTGTTTAGAAACAAGTAAAACCAGAGCCGTGGAATGAAAAGACAAAGAGAGCTGATCTGACTTCCTTATAGATTTTGTTTTGTCAAGTAAAATCTGAGCTGTCTGTGTACATCTAAGATATGTAAAATCCTCTCACTAGAAAAACGAGGAGAAGAGAAAAGGTGGGCAATTGGATAGACTGATTAAGAGTCAAGTCATTCACCACTATAGGCATTAAAGAAGGATTAGTCTTCAAATATACCCTGTCCTTCTGGACGACTAAGAAAGAAGGAGATCCCATCAAAACCTGAATCTCGAAAACCCTCGTAGCAGGAGTTAAAGCCACCAGATGCACTGTTTTCCAGGTGCAAAACTTCAAAGGAGCCGAGGTTGCAGGCTCAAAAGGGGCCAGAGTTAATTTCTCTAAGACATAGTTAAGATCCCAAGGAGGAGGTACTGGTTTCCTGGGAAGTGTGATGTAGAGGATTGCTTTAAGAAAAAAGTTTATCTCCAATCTAGAGGCTAAAGGAGGTGTTAATGGCAGACAAGCAGAAAGAGCAGAACAGTGGACTTTAACTGAGGAATATGAGAAACCACTGTTAAGCAATTCACACAAGTAAGAAAGTACAATTGGAATGTCCACAGATAGTGGATCTAGACTTCTTTTGAGGCACCAGATAGAAAATATTTTCCATTTGGAAAAGTAAGATTTCCTAGAATTGCATTTCCTGGGCTCCTGCAAAACCCTAAGCATGTCCTGTGAAAAAAAAGGTGACTGAAGGGAATCAGAAATTGATTACCCACAGGGTCAACTGTAGTCTTAACAGGTGTGGATGAGTCAAGGATACCTTTTCTTGTGCAAGTCCAACCGGCGAACCAACTTGTGGTGATGGCCCTTGGCTAATTGCAGAAGAGGGAACCAATGCTGTCTTGGCCAAAAGGGAGTCAACAACAAGATTTTTCTGGTCTGTCCTGCTGAATTTTCGGCAAGACTTTTTGAATTAGAGGGAGGGGGGAAAGTATAAGGAAACATTCCCAGCTATGAGAAAGATGGGGAGGGTGTCCACCTTCCAGGTCAGAAGATGAGGGACCCTGGCACAAAATAGGGAAATTTGTCAGTGTTGAGGGTAGACAAAGAGATCCAGTTGTGGATGTGACAAAAGGAGGTACTGCCAGCATGGTTGGCTGGCGTTTTGTAAATAATTATATGTCATTGTGAATATCAACGTATTTATATAAGATGTTTGTGTTACAAATGTATTAGAACTATAGCTCATGTGTATATCGGGCTTATTTGCACAGATGTTTGTGTTGAAGAGGTATGTGTACCGTGCTTGTGCTTGAAATGCATCTACAGTGTGCTCTACTGCAGAGAGCAGAAATGTACATGCACTACTGTAGCTGTTTGGATGTATGTGTTTTAACAGTGGCGGTTGGAATACAGGAGGTTGACCTCAGTCCAGCAAACTTTAGGAAAGTATCTGAAATGACATCAGTTTATAGGCCAGGCCATAAAGATGCTATCTCACAGGTTTCAATGCAGTCAAAAACACAAAGTCTGTACTAGGAAGCTTTCTGTACTGTCTTTGGGGTGAACTAATTGTTACTCTGGAAGCATGGAGGAATGCAATTGTTTTATGACGTCAAGCACCTGCCAAAGATCTGAGCAAAAAACCTTTTCTTTGTATTTTTACAGGTAGATGTTAATACTCCCAGCTGCCACCAATGGATGTTTTGCCTGGGAACTATAAGTCAAATGACCAGAAATTATGTCATTCTGCAAGCTATCCAAGTAATGAAATTTTAGATATTATTTTGAGAAGTCTCTTAGTGAGACAAGGCATTCAATATTCTTCGACCTGACAGTAACAAGAACCACCATTAACCACATCATCTGCCTTGCTCTAGTAAGTTATTAGGGAATAGTACAACTCTTTTAGATTCAGTCAGGAATATACTGATGCTTAGTTTACATATATTTTTTCTTTATTTGTTTGAAAATGTCCTTCAAGGTTGTTTTAAATATTTCCTGTGATTCTGAACTCTGATGTCACTGTGAATATATACTTAGTATTTTCTTGTTCTTTTATTATTATTTTTTTAATATATTGAATCATTTCATTGTGGCTGATCTTTGCTGAGTTATTTAAGTTTTGAGAGCACTTGCATATTTATTTGGGGACACTGTGTGGGCACTCCTAACAGCCTTGATCTTGGTCAAACTACCATTTGTATTAAAATTAATTTTACTCAGTACATTGGGTATCCTTGGAAGCACCTTAAGGTAGCTGGCAGAAGGGTTCTGGTGGCTGTGAAAACTACCTTATAGTCTGGGCAAGAGGGGGCATAGCAAGTAAATCTGTGCCAGCCATTCCCCAGGTGTGTGTGTGTGTGTGTGTGTGTGTGTGTGTGTGTGTGTGTGTGTGTGTGTGTGTGTGTGTGTGTGTGTGTGTGCACAAATCAAATCTCAAAGAGTGTGTGTGACAGCTAATTGGGCAGGACATGAAGCACTAGTTGGACAGAGAGAGTGTTGGAGGACTTGGCTTGGAACCCTGGCTAAGGACTCAGATCTATAGCTGTGCAAGTGGGGAGTCTTATTGGGGATCTGGACAAATATGGAGGAACCAGTCCCGGGCCGACTGTGGTCTCTGTGTGCTCTTAAGGGAAACTAAACTTGATGCAGAGAGCTGCATCTGGAAATACTGTGTGTGTACTTGTTATCCTCCCAGTGAACGTCCACCCACAGGTGTCAGTGGCGAAGACTGAGGCTCCTTGATTATTGGCCCAGAGCTGGGACAGCCACATCACATATTGGTGGGCAGTGGTGGGATATCCACATTGGTTTACCTTCATATGTGCATGATGCATATGGGCGAGTACAAGAAGGTCGAAAGGAGGTTCCCACATTTTCACAAACTCGAAAAAAAATTGTCCTAATGTGCAATGAGCGAATGCACATTGGCATTCGCTCATTGTGGATTCAACATTTTAGGTGCAGATTACACTACAGTGGGGATCGGGAAATGGTCCCTTTTCCCACTGTAGTGCTACCTCAGAGTTAGTATATTAAATTAGGGGGGGGGGGTGCAGGCAAGCCCCCTGCATTACAATGTGTATTCGACTTTGTAGTTCGAAACTCATCGAATCTGGTTTTCCAGAGTTTGATTTTCGAACTTTGGTGATGTTCTATGTTACGTTTTTCGTGTTTCTGAGTCGCACAATAGTGCGTTCACATATGTCATTTGCGGACATATGAAGGTAAACTTCTACATCACATACTGGCTGGCAGTGGTGTGATCATCACATCACATACTGGGATTCAGTGGTGTCAATAATCAACTCCTGTAGCCTGTAAACAGTAGTCACTGAAGAACGTGTTGGTACTCTCAAGCAGCCACACTGTCTGCAAGGAATAATCAAACTCCAGAAGCAATAAAAGTCGGTACATTTCTTCCACAATTTACAGAGGGTGACAATCTTAATAGTTTTATTCACATGTTTGAAAGGGTACGTAAACGGTATAATGCAGACCAAGGGCTTTGGGTAGAGTTCCTGACCCCCTTACTCCATGGTAAACCTGTAACTGCTGTTTCTAAATTGTCTAATATTGATTGTCTAGACTATAACCAACTAAAGAAATGTTTATTAGAGTGTTTTAAGTCAACACCTGAAGCTTACAGAAAAAAGTTTCACGAGCATAGACATAAGGCAGATGAAAGTGTGAGTGATTATATTGCGGAGTTGAGCACTTATTTTCATAGCTGGGTGAGTGGGTGCCAGGTCACCACTTCTGAAGGGCTGGCAGGCCTTTTGGTGAGGAAACAAGCCCTTAACACTTTGCCTGAGGACATGAGAATCTGGTTGGAATATAGAGAATGCAACACCGCATATGAGTTGGGGGAAAAGGGAGACCTATACCTAGCAAGCAGGGCATCACTGCACAGAAAAGGGATACCCAGTACTCCACATGGGTCGAAGGGACCCCACAGTGGGCAGCCTAATCCTCCCCATCAGAGTCCGCCAGTAGCAGGGGTAACCACTAGTTCAGGTACATGGTCAGGATCAAGGGTTAAATGTTTTAAATGTAACCAGAGGGGCCATGTAGTATATAGATGTCCACGGAGGCAAGGTGGGGAACAAAAGGTAGCAGAGCCAGCAAGTGGGAATAACAGAATGCCAGCAGTAAGTGGACTGGAGACAACAAAGGTACCAACTACCACAAGAGGTTATATCCTATCTTAGCAGATGGGAAACAGGCCACTGCTAAGAGAGGGACAGCCTCTGACCTAATCAGTGTAAAGCCTGCAATAGTTAAAGAGGAGCACCACTTGTGTGGGCAGTCCACTCCAGTCAGAGATTTAGGAGGGACCCCATTCCAAATACATCTGGGCAGGGTTCACCCTGACTGGGAGGGTGGAAAAGGAAGCAAGCAAGTAAGTGTGCAAGTAAGTGTGTTTGAGGATTTCCCTGCAGATGTCCTGATAGGGAATGATTTTGATAATGCAGTACTTTATGTGCATGCAGTGACACACAGCCAGACTTGAAGACAGCCATGTGGGTCTGGTAGCCAGAGGGGACCCAGACAAACCATACATTTGAAGTCAGGATTGACCAGGTGGTTACTTCAGAGAGGGAACTACACTATAGCTGTGAGACTGAAACTGAGCCACAGCTGCTGGTGGGTACTAATGTTCCCTTGGGCAGAGTGACTGCAAGGGCAGAAGTGAGTAGTAGTACCCAGGCTGACAGTAAGGCATCGCTGTCAGAGGATACCAGACTTTCTGTGGAAAGGGAGCTGGGAAGGGTTACAAAGACAGAGAGTTGAGAAAGGCTCAGCTCTCAGACTCTGCATTACAAGGTGTGAAGACAGATGAAGGTTGCCAGCCTAGCCAGATAGAATTTTGGAGATAATTCTGTCATCTGTGAATATTAATGTAAACCACAGGCTTGTTGTCTTAAATGGTAAAAATAGTGTTACATGTGGAACTGAAAAAAATGCAACAACAGTGCACTCTGCTGACCAAGTAAAGCATGTTGTGACCCTTTGATGTAAACACGGCTCCGGCCAGTCTAGACAAAGGAATTCTTGCTATTGTTTTAAGGCCAGAGTTAATGGCCAGAATTTGCATGCATAAATGTCCTTAATGGCTTTGCTTCCTGACCTGGTGTGAGCTTACTAACGAATGTAGCCTGCTAGCCTGAGAACTAAAGTGTGAAGGATGATGTAAACTGAAACAGGAATGTGATTTTAAAAACAAAGAGGATCAAAGAGCATTAAGCATTTTTGTCTTGACCATCCAACTGAGCACAGCCTTTGCTCTATGTTGTTGTGTTGTTTCTTTCGGCTTTTCCCGGTTAGGGGTCGCCACAGCGGAACTCCGGTCCGCTAATGATTGGTAGTTGATTTTTACATGCCGATTTAACAGCCCTGATGCACAACCTTCAACGAAGGTACGCCCATTCATGCATGTCTCCACGCAGAAAACGCTCAAGCTGACAATCGAACCGGACAGCGTTTTACTGTGAGGCGACAACGCTACCGCAGCACCACCACCACGGATCTACAGCCTTTGCTCTATATGTAAGTTTATCTTAGACTTGTGTTTTCTCTTAGAAATAGTTAGAAACTAGAAAGATTAGACTAAGTGTTTTTCTGTGATGTCAGAACTGTACTACTGAATTATTTTAAGTATTTCTCTGTGATCTCTGAATTACTGACCAGCACTGTGTAGTAAAAAATTTTGTCTTGTGTTTTTATTTATTATTAAACATTTTAAAACCTTTCAACTGTGGCCGGTTTGTGTAGAGATAATTTAAGCTCTAAGAGTACATTGCATGTATATAGTCATCCTGTACCACGTCACACTAATAAGCCTTGACTGTTTAGTTATACTACCAATTGGATAATAATACTGCACAGTAATAATTGGACACCCTTTTAAGGGCCTTTGAGTAGATGATAAATATTAGTGGGTGGTGGCAGCTGGTAGTACCATATAGCTTGGGGAAAAAGGGGCACAGCTGGAGAACTTGTGCCAGCCTTCCCCAGGAGTGTCTGTGTGGTTATATAAACTCTTCTCAAAGTGTGTGCGCGTGTGTGTGTGTGTGTGTGTGTGTGTGTGTGTGTGTGTGTGTGTGTGTGTGTGTGTGTGTGTGTGTGTGTGTGTGTCAGCTACTTGGGAAGGGGCACAAAGCACTGGTTGGACAGAGAGTGTGTTGGAGGTTTTAGCTTGCACACTAGGCTGAGATCTGGACCCTATAGCTGTGCCAGTGGGGAGTCTTATTGGGGACCTGGAGAGCAAGGGAGCGACCAGCCCCAGACTGCCTGTGATCTCTGTATGCTCTTAAGGGAAATTGCACTTTACTGTGTGTATTTGTTATCCTTTCCTCCTACATAAGATGCCTCTCACTGGTGTTAGTGGTGAGGATTAAAGCTCCTTGATTGTTGGGCCAAGCCATGGCCGTCACACAAGGCTTGAGGGAGGTAGCCAGGGAGGTGCCCGATTCTCAAGAAAAAGGGGAATATGCATATTGGAACAAAGGGTTACTGTACAGAGAGTGGACCCCTGAGGGAGGACTGAAGTTGAGGTAATACAGCAATTGGTAATGCCCAGAGCCTACTGTCTGGCACTTCTAGCCATAGCCCATGGCATTCCCTTTGCAGGTCATAAAGTGTATCAAGAGACATATTATCAGAACTTTTATTGGCCTGGGATTTCTAGGGCTGTAACAGGGTACTCCAGGACCTGTAATCAGTGATAAAAGGTAGGCAATGCAGGAAAGAAGATCAAAGCTCCTTTGGTGCCTTTGCCTGTGATTTAGGAGCCATTTCAGAGGGTAGCTATGGATATTGTGGTGTCTCTGAGTATCCCCCAATTTCCATAGGGCAGAAGTATATCCTAGTGGTAGCAGATTATGCTACCAGATACCCTGAAGCAGTGGCTCTGTCCTCCATTGAGGAACAGAAGGTTGCAAATGCTTTGTTAGAAAATTTCAGCAGGGTAGGTTTCCCAAAAGAAATACTGACTGACAGAAGTGCCAATTTCATGTCAGACCTGCTGGCCTGTCTGTGGGAACGCTGTGGGGTGAAGCACATAAGGACCACCCCTACCAACCCCAGACAAATGGTCTGGTGGAGAGGTTAAACTCTACACTAAAGACCATACTACGGGCATTTGCAGACAGTTTAAGAGGGAGTGGGATAAGTATTTGCCACTTCTATTGTTTGCTTACAGAGAGGTGCCCCAGGAATCCACAGGTTTCTCACCTGTTGAAATGCTCTATGGACATATACTGAGGGGACCTCTAGATCTGATTCGTGATGAGTGAACGGCGAGTGTGAATCTCACAAGGAGTCTGTTGTGGCATATGTCCTAAACCTCAGGACACGGCTCAGGGAACTCATGGGCTTGGACCAGGATAACTTGGCAGGAGTCCAACAGTGGAAAAAGGTCTGGTATGGCAGGAATGCTTGAGCCAGAGAGTATGCTGTGGGGCAGCAGATTATGGTTCTTATCCCTGTTGGAGACAAAAATCTGCAGGCAGCATGGGAGGGACACTTCAAAGTGGTAAGGAAGGTCAATGATGTTAACTACATGGTACAATTTTAGGCAAGAGGCAAGGGCACAAATTGTACCATATTAACACCAGGAAACCTTACCATGATAGGGAGGCTCTGATGCTAAGTATTTGAAGTAGAAGAAAGGAGGAGTCTGAGGGGATCTATGGCTACAGGGAACCAGCCAGCAAAATCTGAAGTTACTATGGTGGAGCTTAGGATTACAGGCATATGATCTGACAGTGAAGCATTGTGCTGGTGTCAGCAATGCCAAGACAGCTGGGATCTCAAAAAAGGAAATGGGGTAATATACTCCCAGATAGGCTCATCCCTCTCAAGCGATGTTTCTCACGGGACACTTGAAAAACTACCTTAAGTCTATGGGGGGGGGGGGGGTTATGACAAAAGGAGGTACTGCCAGCACGGCTGGCTGGAGTTTTGTAAATAATTATATGTCACTAGTGAATATCAACATGATATATGTAAGATGCTTATGTTACAAATGTATTAGAACTGTATGTCATGCATGTATATTGGACTTGTTTGTACAGATGTTTGTGTTGAAAAGATATTTGCATGGTGCTTCTGTTTGAAATGCAACTACAGTGTGCTCTACTGGAGAGAACAAGAATGTACATGCACTGTTGTAGCTGTTTGGCTGTATGTGTTTTAATGGTGGAAGCCGGAATACAGGAGGCTGACCTCAGTCCAGCAAACTTTAGGAAAATATCTGAAATTAAATCACTTTATAGGCTAGGCCATAAAGATGCTATCTCACAGGTTTCAATGCAGCCAGAGACAAAAAGTCTGCACTAGGAAGCTTTGTGTATTGTCTTTGGGGTGAACTAATTGTTACTCTAGAAGCATGAAGGAATGCAATTGTTTTATGACTTCCAGCACCTGCCAAAGATCTGAGCAAAAGCTCTTGTCTGTGCATTTTACAGGTAGATGCTAAATCCTGCCTGCTGCCATTAATGGATGTTTTGCCTGGGAACTAGAAGTCAGATGACCAGAAATTATGTCATTCTGCAAGCTACCCCAGTAGTAATCTTTTAAATATAATTTAGAGACTGGGCATTCTGTATTCTTGTCTTGGACCTGACAAGAAGAAGCAGCATTCACCACATCATCTGCCTTGCTCTAGTAAGTTATTAGGGAATAGTATAATTCTCAGATTCAGTCAGAAATATAGTGAAGCTTAGTTTAGATATTTTTTTTGTTTAAGATTGTCCTTCAATGTTGTTTTAAATATTTCCTGTGATTTTGAACTCTGATGTCACTGTGAATATATATTTAGTATTTTCTTGTTATTTATCATTAAATGTATTTAAACCTTTCATTGTGGTTGATATTTGTAGAGATATTTAAGTTTTGAGAGTACTTGCATATTTATTTGGTGACACTATGTGGGCCACTCTAAACGCCTTGCTCTTGGTCAAACTATCATTTGTATTAACATTAATATTACTCAGTATATTGGGTACCCTTGGAAGAACCTTACGGTAGATGGCAGAAGGGTCCTGGTGGCAGTGAAAACTACCTTATAGTCTAGGCAAGAGGGGTCATAACTAGTAAACCTGTGCCAGCCTTTCCTAGGTGTGTGTGTGTGTGTGTGTGTGCGCGCGCACGCAGATCAAATCTTAAAGAGTGTGTGTGTGAGCTACTTGGGCAGGGACACAAAGCACTGGGTGGACAGACAGAGTGTTGGAGGACTTGGCTTGGAACACTGGGTAAGGACTCAACTCTATAGCTGTGCCAGTGGGGAGTCTTATTGGGGATCTGGAGAAAGGTATAGAAAATAGACCTGGACTTACTGTGGTCTCTGTGTGCTCTTAAGGGAAACTGAGAGCTGCATCTGGAAATACTGTGTGTGTACCTGTTATCCTCACAGTGAACACCCCCTCTCAGGTGCCAGTGGTGAGGATTGATGCTCCTTGATTACTGGCCCAGAGGTAGGATATCCACATCACATATTGGTTGGCAGTGTTGGGTCATCACAGTGGAGTATCCCACTGATGAACTATATCAAAGAATATATCCCTGTGAAGCACCCATTTGTGGGATTGTGTCATGGATCTGCTTAATGCGTCTGCCACAGAGTTTTGAGCCAAGGTAGGTAGGTAAATAGCATGAAGGTTACTTTGTAATGAAGAGCTAACTCTCATGCCTAGAGGGCTAACCTGCAAAGAAGATGAGATTTGCCTGCCCCCCCCCCCAACTTGTTTATGTGCCAGAGGACGGTGGTATTGTCAGCAAAAATCTTGAGAGGGCCTGGGAAAAAGAGGATGAAAGGTTTGCAAGGCTAGACCTAGAGCCCTCATTTCTCAGATGTTGATGTGCTCCCTCTGCTGAGATGGAGACTAAAGACCCTGAACCTTCCTGGAAGCAAAGGCCCCCACCAGCCTATATCTGAGGGATATGTGAACATCTGTTGAGAAGGCTGGGGTAAGAGAAGAAGACGACTTGGATTCAGAAGTAGTTGTTGAATCACCAGTGGAGCTCTACTTTCAAGCAGGGGAGGACAGGAACCAGGGAAACTAAAGGGCGAGTATGTTGAGACCGGGCTGTCTTTAGAAACCACTGAAATTTCCTCATAGGCAGCTTCAGGATTGTGGAAGCCATGAATCCTAGAAGTCTCAGAAATTCGCTGGCCTGGACAGATGGAAGAGGTAGAAGACTTTCCATGAAGGATGTAAGATAGAGAATCTTGTCTGCAGGCAGGAAAATCATCATTAGATCTGTCCTTAACCTGCACCCTAAGAAGATGTGCTACAGAGATGGAGTCAGACTGAATTTCATTTAATTTATTGTGAATCCTAGGCCCTGAAGGAGATGAATGGCCTCCACAAGGTTTTGAGACAATTGATCTGGATTGTTGGCCAGAAAATGCAGATTGTCTAAGTAAGGATAAACCTGAACCCAGTGGACCCTGAGGAAAGCAATGGGTGGGCCCAAGCACTTTGTGAAAACCCTTGGAGCAGTGGAAAGACCAAAAGGCAAGCCAAAAAACTGAAAGTGCAAAGAACCCACCGAGAAATGTAAGAATTTCCTGTACTGAGGGGGAACAGGGATATACAGATAAGCATCTTTCAGATCTAGGGAAGCCATGAAAGACAGAGGAGTAATGATGGGAAAAAGTGTCTGAAGTGATAGCATCCGGAAAGAAGGCAGCACCAGGAAAATATTTAAGTGAGAGAGGTGCAGAATTAGTCTTAAGTTTCTGGGTTTAGGTGCTGGGACTAGTCTTACCTTTATTTCAAGGGAGACCACTCTGTGATCTGATCTTACTTGTGAGGACATAACACAGGGAGTGCAGCACTCTCACATATTTGAGAGTACCAGTTCTAGGATATTTGTTCCCCTAGTGGGAGTGCAGACTAGCTGCTCCAGGGCATTTGAATTCACAAAGTAAGAAATCTTTGGGCCTGCATGCCAGTGGTTGGGTATGCCTCCTAATTAATGGAAAGGTAGTTAAAATCACCCACGTTATGTTTTTGGGCTGGATGGTGAATGATTCTATTAACTTCAAGGATGAAGTATGGGTTTCCTGGTTCATAGCTGGGGACCTGTAGCTAGCAGAAATATGGTAATGGATTTTTCCCATGGTTATCTGGATATGGACAGGCTAAAGCATGTCATATTTTGACCAACCTTGAAGCATGCTTATCCTTTATTTAGACAGATACACCTCCACCTTATGTCTTTCATGTTCAGTGGGTGGTTGGAATGCATGAAGGGCATTATAGACACGCACTGCTGGAGTGTTTTCCATGGCTTTGAACCATGTTTCAGTAACTGCACTGATGTCAGCATTCTCTATGGTAAGGAGAGCTTCCAGGGAATGCAGTTTCTTGTTGAGGCTCCTAGTATTAAGCAGCAATACCATTAGCTTGTCTTGAATAGGTTTTGTTAAGTTGGAAGGTTTGTCTATTTGGCAGTGTTAAAAAAAGGCAATACGGGGTGGATAATGTTTTGGCCAATATTTGAAAGCACAGAGGTGACAGGTGAAGACCATCTCCGACAAAGCTGTGTGGTCTTATCAACCATGTCCTCCTAGGCTGAAAAGGATTGGACCCCTTTGGAATGACACAGTAGCTACGCCAGTTGTTAAAGTCAATCATTTTCTGCTGGTACTGTGACACCATCCTTGGAGACGGTAGAATTCTGCTGAATTCTAGGTCCATACCTGCCTGTGATACATATTCTGAGATATCAATCACGTTTCTCTTCATATAGTCCAAGGAGGTACGTCTCTGGTCATTCACAGGGACTATGACCAAGTGACCTGAGTGCTTGTGTGATCTGGAAAATCTTAGCCCCTGACATGCAACTAACAGTAACCTTCTCCTTACCCAGCTTGGTAAGAGGGACATCAGTGTGTCTCACAATGGAGTCTCCTATGACAAAAACACTAGGTCGTTGAGTGTTTTGCTTTATGGGCTTGGTAGTTGAGGCACAATGAGAGGGTTTATGTGTTATGATGGAAACTGTTTGTGTACATGCTGAGGTTCTGAGGACTGCGCCTGAGAGGCCTTTGAGGTTTGGGTAAGATACATGTCAGCACCTCCACATATGTGGGTCTGTGTGTGTGTGGTCCTTTGTGGGTGCAGTTATTGATGTGTGTGAGTCACTGACAATGTGCCTTTTGTGCCTGTATGTGACAGTCTAGCCTCCAAAGTCATGTGTAACTACATCCCTCACATACTGTACTTGTCTGTTTGAGAATTAAGTAGCTGTCAGTGTACATAATGCAACTGCTACATTGCCTCATGTCCACCAAGTTGGATGCAGAGATATCAGGAAAGTCCCCATCCATGGCTGCTGGTCCTAATGTGTATTTGAAAGGACTAGGAGTGGAGGGTGTTTGTAATTGGATGAGGCAAGTGTGCTTACATGGTGTAATCTGCAGCTAACCTAACCTGCGATGCTGCCCAGCACCAAATCAGATACTCTCTGTGCAGGAATGGTCCTAGGAGCTATAAAAGTAACTAGCACAGTAAACTTTCAAGTATAATGAAAATAAGCAATGTTTCCAGATGTTTGCCTCTATACAGGGCACTGGCACAGTGAATAGCTCTTTGCAACTGTGCCAAATTTATACCAACACTGGAAATAAAGAAAACTGACTGAGCCCTCTTGTTAATACAATGACTACACTTGGAGCCCTTTTGTGTGCTTCCCAGCTCAGACAGAACAGGTAAACACCTACTGCCACTGGATGAATAATCCCAGTCCTCCTAATTTAAATGCATAGTAAAGGAGTGTCAGGAGTGAAATGCTACCCCAAACAAACTTAATGATATGGATGCAGCAGTGTACTTTGAACCACTTATAAAGGTTTGATTATTCAATAAATGTTGGACTCATGCTAGTTATAAAGAAAGGAAGAAAAGCTATGTGACGTATAAGTTTACGTAAAAGTTAAACATATTAATATGGTTTGTTTTGTTTGCTGTTAATGTATATTTGCCTATGTCTAAAGTGATAATTTAATAAAGGTGTTTAAAAATAGAAACACTGTTATGGTGTCTGGAGGATCATCTAAGACGTACGGGATAAGCAAAATGTCCAAGACGGAAGGCAGGTATCTGGGCCATTACAATGGAGTCTTCACAGTTACTGATAGTTAAGGAAGGCAGTCAATGAGCAAATGGATTAGTAGTCACATAAAGCAGCAATCAAACCTCCTTGACATTACTTACACACTGCTCTAATAAAGTATACAGAAAAAAGTGTCCCAGAGTCTCTAACACATGCAGGACTCAAAGGTCCAATTCCTAAAGTTAAATTAAATCAACTTTACTAAAACATCTCTAACCAACTAGATCTACTACATAAATACTTAAAATGCCTACTCTCCTGGCTCTGTGGCTATAATAGAATCCTGGATCAAAGTTAACTTTCCCGATTTATGACACTTCATCCCACAGTACATTTATAACTTAAAGCCACATAAGAAAGCAGAAGGTACAACACGTGTCCTCTACAAATCTACTCTAAGCCTCAAGCCAACAGCAAATTCATAACCACTGATGATCATGGTCTTAGATTCATAGGTTCATAGAGAAGTACTAGGTTATGTGCCCTTGCAAGTCATTTTAAAGCTTAGCTAATTTCCAACTAAAGGCAAGAAATTACCAAAGCCTGTACTTTGTGTCTGTGAGGACAAAATCTTAACCATTAGGCCAATCCCCAACTCTTTTAAAGCTATCAGTGAACTGGCTTCACACTCTGCATTAGCTTGTCCTCTGTTTAAGCTCACTGCACATCCACCTTGTGCCACAGAGAAAGTTAAAACAGATAAATAGTATGCAATCAGTCTGCAGGCTATTACATCCCTATCCAACAACCAGACATTGACCAAAGTTAAGACTAAATCCCTACACCTTGCCTCTCTGAGGCAGAACACCTTAACCACTATGCCAGCTCCCAAACCCCTAACTATTACTACAACTCAGGAAAATTCACAAAAAATACCAAAACATTAGTCTGCTTTCTCCATCTAGCTAGAAATGACAAGTATTACAACATCCTGCATAACCTTCTGCAGACTTCAATATCAGCTTACTCAAACCACTAAGAAACAACATCCTAGGAATATCAGCTGGCCTACCCCATGACTATAAGATCAATGAGCCCACTAGAATTGATCCAGTATCCAAAACCCATTCACTGCTATGCCTCAATCATCCACATTCCATAAAAAATCTCATATGTCTTAGTATATCATCAAAGACTTAAAACCACTCACCCATCATCTTCACCACCATTATAACTCAATCCAAATATACACCAACTCAGGATGCCTTCCAGAAGGTCAGCAGCTTCTCCAATAGCTTTTTGACAGACTTACTCTTCAAACTGCATAATTTAAACTAATTTCAAATGAAAACATACCAGAGATGTGGTGTTAATGTGCTGTGAAGGCGGTAACTAAAAAGTCAGCGGTTGGCAGTAAAATAAGAGAGCTTTACCTGAAGATGGCCCATCAACCTGAACATATTAGTTCAAAGTTCAGTATGTGTAAGGCTGTGGTGGGTGTGATAAACATTGCTGAACCTACTCATTTGTTATGATGGAGCTCCTTCCAATATAGGTACCTTATGAGTATTATTAGAATTCAAAGAGCTCTTTTAAAAGCTACCTAAACAGCTCTTTGAATAATTGGTAATGCATGAAATAAGGATATGACAGACATAGGGCTGTCAAGCCATGATGTAACATTCCAGGAGTTAGAACTGCAGAAAAATTATTTGCAGAATAAAATACAGTGGCTTTGGAGAAAAGTAGATGATTTACATGACAGAGGAAGATGGTCACACACTCACATTTTTGGCATCCCTGATAAAATCGGGTCTGTGGTGGGGAGGAAGTAGTTATATTGATGAAAGGACAGGTTACCAATTTTAGTGAAAAGAGACATTAAAGGGTTGCACACAAAGCAAGCCCAATGTGTTAAAAGATGAATAACTGCAACATTAGGGAGGCCTCAACTCATAATAATTAAATTCCTTTTCATAAGCAAATGAAACTGCATGGAAGCTGAGTCCATTTTATTACAAATGGTCACACATTTTTTTTCAACTCTGACGTTTTCAAAATAGTCTAGAAGAAAGAAATTAAGGCCAGTAATCATTTTATTAAAGAAAAATGCCAGCACGCAATTAACCTTTTACATTACCAATAATTGCTTCTAATTGTCACTGACCTCAATGCAGTTTGGGAAGAATTTAAGCATGAGGTTGAATAATGAACCTCAAGATATGGAACTGGGTTTGATCCGAAAATGCACATGAAGCAGTCTGGTTGAAAGAAACCTCAAATGGTAAAGAAAAATTCTGAAGAGTGACTGATGCAGATGGTAGTGACTATGGCTGACCATATAATCCTCCACTGGATTTAAATGGATTCATTCAGACTGCATAGATGGCAACTGCTGATTGGCTTGACATGGCTGAATATTTGTTGTATGTATCCCAGTACTTTGCTAAGTGAAGAATAAATCACTGAAATCACCTCTGGTTTTATTCATGCAGATCTCATTTGGAAATATCTGTTCTGCCCTTCCTTCCTGCCTATATGACACTACCATCCTCTCATCCAAAAAAACTTCCTTTACTTACTCCCCTTTCTTTCATCAATCCTCAACCCCATTTGACCCTTCTTCATTTTGGATGTGAAAACATTGCTGAGCAGTAGCAGTCCATGGTTATTGTTTGCAGGAAGTGACCATGTGAGCTTGCCTGGAGTTAGACACTATTTGATGTATAATTACCAGAAGCTAAAGGCCGGTATTCATAGTCTGGAACTTTCCAAGTGTGTAACAGTCAAGTGCGAACAGTGGCATTACATTGATATACAAATAAGGTTAATGGAAAGGATTTGCAATGAATATGGAAAAGTGAAGCAATTTCTAAAAACATGCCCACTTTTCGCAAAAAAGTACATGGTATAAAGTTTGTCCTTGTGAAATTGAGAATTACTTCATAATTTAATAACAGAGTATTGAGGGTGGGAAATAGGGAAGACAGTGAAGGAGAAATGGTAAAGGAAAAAGGGCTGAAGAAGTGCCAACTGGAATCTTAGTACACAGAGCCTGAAATACATCCACTGTCAGATGGTGTTGCACTGGAGGACCCTGATGCTGAGGGAGTAAGGTGGCACATTGGTCAACACCAACTGCGACAGCATGTAGTCTACACACTATAGAGAGGCTTCAATTGGCTGAATTCTCTTATGCAATACCTCTACCCGTACATCCTCAACCAAACTCCAAAGCACCCTTTCTGTGAAGCTTGCTAGGTTGCCACATGCCACAGTGCTACAGGGCCAGCATCCTACGATGATGCAGCGAGAAAACCACAAGAGCAGAGTGTGATCTGTCCCTAGCCTGGGAGGTACGTGCCTCATCTCCTCCTGAGGGATTTGAATCAGTATTAAAAAAAAAAAAAAATAGACGAAGAAAAAAATGGAAGAGAAGCAAAACAGAAAAGAAGAAAGAAATGCATAAGCAAGATAAGAAAAAGGGAAGGAAAAAAGGTTGGGGAGAGAATAAAAAAGCACCATAAAACCACATAATACTGTTTTAATGCAATTTAACAACAGTACTCCAGTAAATAAAAATTTTTACTGATGAAAAACTTGTGCATTACAAGTTGGGGGTAGTCATTAGGGATGTGCTTCTGTACTTGGGAGGAATGTAAGAGTAGTGCTTATGCATACTTGTAATGAATTGAAACAGCATGGGCTTTTGTCTTTCTGAAGGGTTGTATGTTTAAATTATGTACTTAAAATACAGAGTATACAGTACTCAGAAAATAAACCAACAACAAAAAAAAAAAAACAGTAATTATTGCAGTTAATCAAGTCAACAAATCAGATTATAAGACATTTCTCTTAATGTTTTAAGTCAGCAAGTTGCATTTCTGTCAGCTGCGACGCTATAACAGCAGGGTCTCAGGAGTAGTACAGAAATCAATTTGAAAAGTGTTGTTTTATCAAATTTCCTGCTACGCTTACTGTTGTATAATAATTTCTACTATGCACTGTTAGAAAAGAATAAATATCTTTTGGATACTTCTTATACTTACCAGAAGACCCAACCAGAGATAGTGGGGCAGACATAGTGTTTTAAGAAATTTTTACTGTGTTTTTCTGTCAAAAAAGTAACGTCTGCAGACTGGTAGTGCTTTCTGGCATTTGCTGCTTGTCTTCCCCCAAAAAGAGGTATCATTTTGGCTTTACCATGGGACAAACTACTGGTCCCATGGTCAGTCCTTCTTCCAGCGTCAAAAAGAAAAAAAAAAAAGTAAAAACATTTGCCACCACAGCGGACTTGAAATTTGTCACAGCCGCAAGTGAGTGACTCTGCTGTTGGCATTTGTTGTACCTCAGACCACTCATCTTTTACCCCCAGATCCCTCTGGGGTAGCACCTACAGCCACTATGGACTATGGGGGTTAGCCACATCCTTCATTTCTTCTTTTCCATTTTAACTGTTATATGGCTACATGTACAAATTATTATAATAGTTTACTAATACTCCATTGAGTTGTTGAGAATATTACAGAAATATGAAATGAGTCTTGGTTTTATTTTAAAAATGCATGTTAACACACACTGGTATAACTGAAGTGCAAAGGCAGTAAGAGCTTCCAACATGGCTGCACACTGAGTAATAGCTTTATTTCACCCCTCCCAGTGTGAAAACAGAAACTTAGAAAAGAGAGCCAGTGAACTTTTCTTTCTGGGTAAATATCAGTAACTGGCTGGTAAGTACACTGCCTGGATGCGAGCAAAACAGAAATTCATAGAACCTGAAAGAGAATCAATTACAAAAGGTGAGGAGAAAGCACTAACTGTGAAGAATTCTGCAGGCTGCTCAGCAAAAAACAGTGCAAGCTCCAGCTCTGGTGCAAGACTTGGCTTCCAGTAAGCTAGAGGAAACAATAAGTCAAATGTACTCAAAGCTGATTAAAATAAATGAAACACTGAAGGAGAATATCAACTCAAATAAAAGCCTGTAAAAATAGAAGAAACTTTAAACAGATATTCAGACGAGGTGATAAAACTTCAAAAATCAGAGGTTGAAATGAAGAAAAGGTTGGCTGAGTATGAGACTGCTCAAGAGCAAATGTTTAAAAAATATAAAAGAATTAGAATATAAAGCAAGTAGGGAAAAATTAGATTTTCTGCTGTGCCAGAGAAGCTGGAAGGAACAGACTGTATTCATTTTATGAAAGCAAAAATAAGCAACTGGACTGGTATTCCACAGTTGTTAACTGAAAGGATACATTGTAGGTAAGCTTCAGATCTGGCCATGAGAAAGCAACTTATACATTTAATAGTAAAGATGCAATCCTACCAGCAGGAAAAATTGATTCAGATCTGGCCATGAGAAAGCAACTTATACCTTTAATAGTAAAGATGCAATCCTACCAGTAGGAAAAAAATGATTCTGACAAAATTGAGGCAGAAGGACAAACTACTAAAGGTGGGAGACAGCAGAGTGTTTGTGGAAAGTGATTACTGACTGTACGCCAAACTTGAGATTCAAGCTGCTGTATCCAGCTGTTTTCAAACTACTCTTTCCTGGAGGGTCAAAATAATTCTGATGAAGAACATGCTACGGAGGAAATGCAAAACTATGCTGAACAAACATTGAGCTGTCAAACAGGAGATTTCTACTAATTTGTCTTCTGGTAATAAAGCCTATAGAGAGGCTGTGCCATGAAACCTTTTCCAATGTATCAAAGGAAAATGCTTGGAGAGAGAAAAAAGCACAAGCGTTGACTAGAAGGACCCTGAGTACATTGAAAAAAAGACGATCTGGGAGAAGGAGATCAACAGCAAGAAAATTAGCAACTTAGAAACTGAGAAATGTGGGATTACAAAGCATTAATTATATTTGTGAAACATAACAGAACAAGAAAACCTGGAAATATTGGACTTCCCTGACTTTGTTAAACTTGTAGGTGAAGCATATGCCCTACCTCATGTCATTAATGGTTGGAAGAACATCTAGGAGAGAAGAAGAAGGAAAGGGTTAACTAAGTAAAATAAAATGTTGCTCGTAACAGTAGTATTTTTATAATGCATGACATAACCTGCATGCTGTAAAGGAAAGCATTCTCAGTGGGTGGCGCAGTGGTTAGCATTGCCGCCTCACAGCAAGACATTCGCCAGTTCAATTCTTGGCTGGGGTGCTTTCTGTGTGTAGTCTGCATGTCCTCCCTGTGTTCGCATGGGTTTCCTCCAGCTGCTTCAGTTTCCTCTCATGTTCCAAAGACATGTTTCTGGATTGTTTCTCCCTGGGTCTCTGCTGAAAATGGCCTCTGTCCCTTTCAGACTTTCCTTGAAAATATTTTTTTGATTTAACATTTGTTTATAAGTGTCATAAGGATACAAAAGTAAACAGTTGCCCCTATTTTTCCTCCTCCTTTCTTTCACCTTGTTCGGTTTTAAGAAATGTAGGCACTGCAATGGGAAAAAAAAAGAAAATACTGGTCTAAAGAGAATGATACAAGAAGCAAATAAATAAAAAAAAACACTGAATATAATAAAAAAGTTTTCCTCTAGCAAATGAATGAGATGTTTGTAGTAGAGACAACTGTGTGTCTGGTTCTCATGTCTCTATGGAGACAATCTGATAAGGGGCAATAAAAACAAAATACTGTTTTTCAATGGCATTATTTCAATGCTTAGGAGATAATATTTTGTGAAAGCACTCAATTGTTTTTCTAATCTGGGAGAGGAATAAAGATAAAACAAAAACAGACAGCACTTAGTGGAAGTAGAACCACAGGCTGTACCATGCATCTTAGCATGGAAAATCTTCTTTGCAGTTTAATCCAAGTTTGAGAGTGTGGCTGTCAATCTAGGACAAAAGTTTCCATTAGGAGGGTTAAACTTCAATATTTGAAGATGTGCACAATTTTATGTGTTAGTATTAAATTAATAGGTTTTAGGGACATTTTGGGGGGTTTTTTTGAGTGTTTTAATTAAAACAAAAACATTTGTAAGCTGTAACATAAGTTCAAATGGATATGATAAGAAAAAAAGATCAACCTCCCAAACATTAATGTATGCTTGTAACACAAAAGCTGAAACTAGACATTAAAAAAGCTGTTATACCTAACAGGTGGGAATAACAACTTCTTAACATAACGGTAAGACTTTCTATATTATCTGTAAATGTAAATGGTCCCCACAGATGTACAGAAAAGAGCAGTGATGTATAAAAACATAACAGTGCAAATAACCATGCTACAGGAGACACATTTGGAAAGAAATGAGCATGTGAATTTGATACAGAAAGGGTTTCAGGATGGTTATTCAGCAGGATATCTGGGACAAAGGAAAAGGGCAGTACTTGTATTAATTGCAAAAGGACAGAAGAGGGGAAAAAAAAAGAGATTATAATCGTAACTTTGTAGTTGTAAGGGGCTACTGGCAAGAGAGGAGGATTACATTGGCATATATTTACATTCTACCTAAAACTATTACAATGGAGTTTAAGGAAATTCTAGGAGAAATAATCAGCTTTCAACAAGGAATATTACTTACATGTGGGGACTAGAATTTGAGTTGCAGCAGTGAGGATGTATCTAGGGGGCACAAAAAGAAAAATATAAACAAAGAGAGTAGATTTTTGAAGAAATTTATGAAATTATCTGGCATGAATTCAGTAGTAGGCATTTAGAGTGAATTTACATATTCCCCAAGATACAAAAAATGGGCTAGGCTAGAAAGGAACACGTGCATGTAATTACAGGTTTTGATACACATCCGAAAACTATTTCAGATCAAGCAGCAATAATGACTAAAATAAAAATGCAGGGTAATGAAATAAAATGAGAGACTGGTGCTTTGCCACCTACCTGTTGAAAAGGGAGGATTTTAAGAAATGGATAGTGGAAATTATTCAGAAGTTATTAAGGAAGATATAAATTTGGGTACTTGCATATTATCGCAACCACATTCTGAAGAGGAGCAGCAGCTCTTTTCCAAGCAGTAGTCATGGCAATAAATGCACTCCAGCTGTCTTGCACATCTTCTCTAAATTGTCCAGATTTTTGTGTCATATTTTTGGTTTCTTCTTCATAACATTTGTGGATTTATGACACATCAGTGAGGATGGAATTTACTAAATAACGGAATATATTTGCGTTTCAGACTTCATATCCTTCAGAAAATGCTTGCGAACAGAAATTCTGTTGTGCTAGTAACTTTCTAAGTTTGTAAGAGCCATATTTAAAATCTGCCCCTATTTTGGGCCCTTTGCCCCCCCCCCCATTATATTCGGCTTTGTCCAGATTTCTGGCGCTAACAGGTTGACAGGTATGCTCTTGCAAATGACTTTGGCTTGATCAAGTGGCACAAATCTGTTTTCAGCATTGAAGGAAATGCAGAGCCTTGTTTCAGACATCTAATTCCATACATTTGTTTATAATAATCCCCAGGACCTTAACACTCCATTTTGTCCCATACTTCTTCCCATCGGTTTAACAACTTTCTTCCTCCAAGATACTATATACTCCTTAGCTCACCTCCTTCATTGCATTTCCAAAATTCCAACCTGGTTTTTGGCTATCTGTGGACTTCTTTAAGCAGCGGGTGAGAAATGCATCCTAACAGTCTTACACAGCAACAGAAGTATTCCAAAGAGTGATAATCCAGAAATATAATCACTTTTGGCTAAAAAAAAGACTTACAGAGGCCACAGTGACATGGATCATACTTACCACACATACATAAAGTGATGCTGTGTGTTACAACTGGTGAGCGGTTGCGATAATACATAAGTACCAAAATTTCTTCTGAAAATATACCTAGGGAGTGGGATAAATAAAGTAGAGTTTAAAAATAGGGTGTAAATAAAAGAAAGCAATGTGGTTAAGAATTAACAAGAATTGTTTGGAGGGACTAACAGAGGTTAAAAGTACTGCAGAATATGGGGAAGCTCACAAAACAAGAGGAGGAGCAATTGCAAAATGCTAAATGGAAAATAAGGGATTACCTCAATAATATGCATGAATTTAGAAAGACTGTTGTTAAACAAATGTTTTTTGATAAAAACTCCTGAGCACAAAAACATTTAGCACGACTCAAGCAACAAAACGATGAAGGGGTGGGCACTGAGCTTAGGGAGCCTATAACAACAAGGAATATAACCAAAGGTCTTGTAGAGGTACCAGAAATATTTTGGAACTTTTATGGAAATGTTTTATAAAGCAGAGAAATATGAAAATCAAGAAAGGGTTCTTCTTCTTTTGGCTTTTCCTAGTTAGGGCTTGCCACAGCGGATCACCTGTCTGCTCATGATTGGCAATGGAGGTTTACTGTGTCAAGTTGCCAGCTCAGTGCGCAACCTTCCACAGAAGGCATACACACGCATGCACTCATGCCTAGGGCCAATTTAGAGTGTCCAATCCACCTACAGCATGTCTTTGTAATGTGGGAGGAAAACCATACAACCACAGGGAGGACATGCAGACTCTGCACAAAAGGCATCCCAGGTGAGAATCAAACCGGAGAACCCCTTGCCATGAGGTAGCAACGTTAACCGCTGCACCACTGTAGCCACGCTAAAATCAAGAAAGGGTGCAAATGGAAATGTTTATGGAAGAATTAAACATGCCAATGTTAGAGGAAGATGAGACTCAATTAATAACAGTTAGTATAGGAGAAGATAAAATAAAAATGGTGATGTATAACCACTACAGGCAAGTCCCCAAGAATAGATGGCACTCCTTTGAAACTTTGGAAGCTAGGAGGGAAAAACTGATAAAGATCTGGAATGTTTTAACAAAAGTTTAAAAGGAAGAGAAGCACCAACATCCTGGAAGAAAGTGACAGTGGATGTAATACCTAAAGATGCTAAAGATCCATCAAGACCCAACTTCATATAGGCCCAGTTCAATTCTAAACCACAATTATAACATGCTTATGTCTATAACTGCTAAAAGAATGGCAAAGGTGATATAAAAATTCATTGATATGGGTCAATGTGGTTTTTGGAGGGGAGGCAAACATCTGACAACATTAACAGAACAATGATGATCCAAGAAAGAAGCAAAATGTAAAAAAATACCAATGTTATTAGTGGGATTTTATGAGCAGGCCAATGGAAACTTTGGCACTCCCTGATAAAATTATAAGGTTGATCAGGAGAATATGTGAAGGATCGGAGGTGAATATTAAAATGGGTAGGTTCCTCTTTGATAAGTTCTGTTTAAGCAGAGTAACCAGGCAGGGGGATCCATTTTCTCCTTTATTTGTATTATATTTAGAAGCACTGGCAAAGAAAACAAGGGACTCAACAATTCAAGGATATAATTGATATGGCAGTCAAGAAAAGCAGAAAAAGACATTTTAGTGCGGTGGCACATTTTGAGACAGTTTCAAGTCTTTTCAGGATACAAAATTAATGAAGATAAAACAAAGGCAATACCTGTAAACTATATACCCACACACAAATTGGTTCAGCAGTACCCACATTTATGGGAACATGGTAAATTAGGAGTATGGGTTAAAAAGAATGCTCTTCTGTTAGCTAAGGATATGTGGGAAGAGACTAAACAAAATATAATACAAAGATTGAGAAATTGGAATCTCTCTTTTATGGATAGCGAGATTCAAGCAGTCAAAATGTTTTAGTTCCACTGTTTTTATACACAGGTCAGGTATATTTTTATCACCCAGATGAGAAGTTATGGATAGTAATTAATAAAGAGCTGAAGGATTTTATCTGGGAGGGGAAGATGGCAAGAATGAAGTGGGATAAGCGGATTCATCCAATAGAACCAGGTGGTTTGGGATTACCTGATTTGAAGGGGCATTTCACAGCTACACAGTTAAGACTCCTATGGATAACACAAGCAGAAAGCTATAATTCAAAGTGTTAAGCGATGATGACAAAACAGTGAGGAAAGGTCAAGAAAAGTACAGTTGTGTACCTACCATAAATGTAGATGTTTGAGTGTATTCACTGTTGCAGTCATTACAGTTGGGGTTATCCTGCTGGCAAGCTACCCGCAGTCGGCCTGAGTTCCAAAGTCTAGGTCCGGCGTCGGTTGCTGTCGCCTCATCCCTGACGTCAGTGCACCAGAGGAATAAAAGATGCAGCGGACACCATTTTCTTCAGTTTTTCTTGCCCCAGATGTCAGGTGCCCCTAAAAAGGTAGGCTAAATTATGCCAATAAGCATGCATACACAAAAAACAAATTTTCCTTCATCTACAAGCAAATACACCACATAGGTTGTATAGAATAGAGAAGTACAGATAAGTCCCAGCAAGGAAAAGGGGGATGGTGGGATGGTAACCTAGACTGCAACAGTGAATACACTCAAACATCTACATTTATGGTAGGTACACAACTGTACTATGTTCATCGTGTTTCACTGTTGCAATCGTTACAATTGGGTTGAATCCCAAAGCTAAGGTTGAGAGGCTGGCTAAATAGGATTAGGAGTGGCTATTAAGCCCTGCAGAACTGCAGTGGCAAAGCCTGCCCTGGATTTAGAGTAGAGAGGTAAGTGATAGTGCTTTCTAAAAGTATGCACTGAACTCCAAGTTGCAGCCTCTAAGATGTCTTTGGTTGGTACTCCTCTGAGGAAGGCTGCTGAAGTGGCTGCTGCTCTGGTTGAATGTGGCCTAATGCCCTTAGGCACTGATTTGCCATGCTGTGAATAGCAGAAACGAACGCAGTGGCCTATCCACTTTGAAATAGTCTGTTTTGAGATAGGCTTTCCTTGTGATCCTTCAGCATATGCCACTAGAAGTTGTTCAGTTGTTCTGAAAGCTTTGGTTCTGTCCAAGTAGAAGCGTAGCTGCCTGTGAATGTCCAAAGAATGCAGAAGTCTCTCACCCTTATTCTGTGGGTTTGGGAAAAAGTAGGCAAATGAATTGTTTGGTTAAGGGCCACAACGGACACTACTTTAGGCTTAAATGTAGGGTTTGTCCTTAGAGAAACCCTGTCAGGATGGAAAATGATAAAAGGTTCCACAGGCATGAGTGCCTGTAACTCGTCTAGCAGAGGTTGTTGCTAGGAGCAGAGCTGTTTTCCAGGATAAGAATTTTATATCAGCTGCAGAGGGTGGCTTTGGTTCTGTCCAAGTAGAAGCGTAGCTGCCTGTGAATGTCCAAAGAAAGCAGAAGTCTCTCACCCTTATTCTGTGGGTTTGGGAAAAAGCAGGCAAATAAATTGTTTGGTTAAGGGCCACAATGGACACTACTTTAGGCATAAATGTAGGGTTTGTCCTTAGAGAAACCCTGTCAGGATGGAAAATGATAAAAGGTTCCACAGGCATGAGTGCCTGTAACTCGTCTAGCAGAGGTTGTTGCTAGGAGCAGAGCTGTTTTCCAGGATAAGAATTTTATATCAGCTGCAGAGGGTGGCTCAAACGGAGGCAGTGTGAGTTTTTCCAAGACATAGTTAAGGTTCCAAGCAGGTATTGGTGCTCTCCTTGGAGGTCTTATGTTTTTGGCCCCTCTGCCTTAGCAATGGATGAGAAAAAATAGGTGGTTCTGTATTGTAATGAAATGAAATGGCAGAGGCATGAATTTTAATTGATGAAAAGGAAAGGCAAGGCCTTTATCCAGCATCTCAGCTAAGTATTGCAAAATCTGAGGAATATTTGGAACAGTCGTGTCAATACCTAGTGCCTGGTTCCAAGCACAGAATCTCTTCCATTTTTCTGCATAAGACTTTCTGGTACTCGGCCTCCTGGCCTCCAAAATAACGTCCATCACTGCTTTAGAGAGGTGTGTCTTGAATGGCTACATTATCCGGCATGCTACCAGGTTTAAGGTCCTGAGGTGGCTGTGCAGTATCTGACTGTCTTGTTGGGTTAATAAGTGAGGAATTTGAGGTAATGTCCAAGCTGGGCACTGAGACAAGCTCTTTAGGATTGGGTACCAGTGCTGGCGGGGCCAGTCTGGGGCAATCAGTATCATTTTTGGCTTCTCTTGTCTGACCTTGGGGAGGAGAGGCAGAGAAGGAAAGGCATATACTGTTAGGTTTTTCCACCTGAAAGATAGAGCATCCACTTTCCATGCTTGCTTGCGAGAAGTCCTTGTGCAGAATCTCTGTAGTTGGCAGTTGTGAGGAGAGGCAAATAGGTCTATGTCCGGCATCCCCAGTTCCTTGTTATCATGCTGAAGACTTGTGGATCCAAATTCACTCATGGGGATCCAGTAGGTTTCTGCTTAGTTCATCTGCCAGAGAACTTATCCTTCCTGGCAGGAATTGTGCTTGCAGATGTGCTTGGTAAGTCAGTGCTGTGTCCCACAAGTTCATGGCTAGTCTGCAGAGGGGGTAGGAATGTGTGCCCCCCTGCTTGTTTGTGTACCACATGACTGTAGTATTCTCCATCTTTATCAGTAGTTGTCCTGGATGAAGTTGATCCTTGAAGGTTGTCAGGGCATTCTGGAACAGCTAGCATCTCTTTTTGATTGATATGTAGATGCATTTGACTTGCGGACCATGTGCCCTGAATACATCTTCCTGCCATATGGGCCCCCCAGGCATAATCTGATGCATCTGTTGTCAATGTCTGCCTGGCTGTGGATAAGGTGAATGGCTGTCCCGTGTTGAGGTGACAGGCTTTTGCTCACCATCAAAACTCCTGTTGCAGGCAGGGAATGAGGGTAATTATTGTTTCCAGGCTGAGGCAATGTTGAGTCCAAACACTTTTCAGATACCATTGAAGTTTCCCTCGCATGCAGTCTTGCATATGGAATTAGCAGTATGCAGGATGCCATGAAGACCAATGCCTGCAGAATTTTTCTTGCAGATAACTGGGTCTTTGTTGCCAACATTTTGAAATAAGTAGTCAGTTGTCTTTGTCCGGCGTGAGATGAGCCATCTGAGCAGTTGTATTTAAGCTTGCACCCAGGAATATTATCTCTTGAGAGGGTACGAGCTTTGATTTCTTTTCGTTTACTGTGTACTCTAGACCTGTTAGTAATCTTTTTACAAACGCCAGATGCTGCAGTAGGATGTCCTTGTTCTCTGCTTGAATAAGGCAGTCGTCCAAGTACGGATATATTTGTATTCCTCTTTGTCTGCAAAATGCAATTACTGGTGCCAGGCATTTTGTGAAGACCCTGTGCGCAGTAGATAAGCCAAAGGGCAGTGCAGAGAATTAGTAGTGCATTGAGTCAACTATAAATCCGAGATATCTTCTGCATGATTGTCTGATTGGGACATGCAGGTATGCCTCTTTTAGGTCTACAGTCACAAGCCAAGCCTTCTTACTCAGCATGGGCAGAAGCTGCTGCAGAGTTAACATTTTGAATTTTGGAATATCCAGGAATGTGTTTAGGATAGACAGGCCCAGTATTGGTCTCCAGGCTTTGTCCTTTCTGGGTACCAAGAACAGCCTTGAGTAAAATCCTTGGCCCTGCTCTTGCTGTGGTAATTGCTGAATGGCTCTCATGTCCATGAGGGATGAAACTTGTTTTTATGCCTCTGCCCACTGATTGCGTGGCAGGTCTGGCATACCGTTTGGCCTTGGCAGGGTGTGAAAGTGGAACCTGTAGCCTTGAGATACGATATTTAAGACCCATTTGTCCTGGGTGATCATGCGCCAATTTTGTGAAAAAAGTGCTAGTTTTCCGCCCAAAGGAGCTGCTAGAAGATGTGTTTGGTGCTTGCAAGGGAAAGTCATTGAGGCTGTTTTCTGTATGGCTGTGATTTTTCCTCTCTGCTTTTACAGGTAGGAACACCCCATTGTTTAGGCCTGTATGAGCCTTGGGGATGTGATCTGCCTCTGGGGCGTCTGTACCTGCCTCTTTATGGCCTGTCTGATACTGGAAAGGACCAATTCTTTGTAGGCCAGTTCCTGCTAAATCTGGGAGGCTGTACCTGTAAGAAATCCTTCACTGTTTGCATAGATTTAGCTTTGTCCACCATTTTCTTCAACACCTCCTCTGCTTTAACACCAAACAAGGTATCATGTTGTAATGGAGCATCTAATAGCTTTGCTTTAACATGATCGGGCAGATTCTGTTCTTTTAACCAAGCATGCCTCCTAATGACAGAACCTGTAACTGCGGCCCTGCAGGAGGCCTCTAGAGAATCAAAACCACACTGCAAAGTATGCTTTCCCACTTGTTCAGCTGCATGCAATAAATCCTGCATTTCTTTGTTTTCTGCACATTCTGAATTTGTCAACATTTTCTGTTTAAGCTGTGACATAAGATATTGCTGATATTTAAGCATATGAAACTGACAATTTAAAGTTCTTACAGCCAAGGTGGCAGAAGTATAAATCTTTTCCCCCAATCTATACAGGGTCCTTGAATCCCGATCAGAGGGGATAGGGTTTTTTGCAGTGAAAGCCTTGACCTCCTTGGGACCCTGAGAAATAGTTTCTGGATCAGCAGCTGGGTTTTTGTAAAGAAATTTATGAGAATCAAGAACCTTTAGTATCTGTCTGGCTTAACAGGAGCTGGTGGTAGAGTCAGGAGACAGACCGGACTCTCAAAATACATCATCTACAATGTCTAAAACAGGAGGAATAGCAAGGGGCCTGTGCTGGGATAATAAAAGGAAGTCTCTGAGCCTTTTCTTGGATTCTGAGTAATCTTTGCTCTCCCAATGGAAATGCTCCCTCACAGTATGCAGGGTCTCCCCAAAAGAATAATCCTCAGGAGGTGAGGCTGAAGGGATAGATTCTTCAGCATCAGCATCCTCATAGGGAGGAAGGGAATATTCCTGTTCAGAAGAGGAATCCTTCTATCTCTTGTCTAGGCCTCTTATCAAGAGGGGGATGGGAACCCCTGATCAAAGTAATTAGGTCTTCGGCCATTTTAAGCATCTGTTTTTTAGGCATGGAGGCCTGTCCAGGAGAATTCTGTACTTGTTTCTTTGTCTTTAGAGCTGCTTTAGTGTTTGCCTTTGAAGCTGAAGATGGCTTTACATATAACTGTGTAGGTCTGAAAACACCCTCAGAAGCTGATGCCTGCTCAGCGGCTCTGGACCCATCTGAGGGAATAGTTTCCGTGTGTCTAATACCTTGAGTTTCCAGCAGCCTTGTCGGCTCCACGTGGGAGTCGGAAGCGGCCTGTGGCTCTGAGGTAGCGGGCATCAGGGGCTGCGAAAGCGCCTTACTGAGAACCGGCGACAGGCCTAACGGAAGCCTCGTCATTGGTTTTGGACCTCGGATGCCTGTCCTTTTATTTTTCTTCGCGCTTTTTATAAACTCCGGTAGTCGGCTGTTCCGACAGCATTATATAATTGAATCGTCTGCCAAAGTAATGAAATGCAAAATCGTACCGACGCTTAATAGTGTGTTGGTTAAAGCTAGCACAAAACCGACAGCTAGCAACGTCGTGGTCAGGGCCTAGGCAAGGAATACAGTAAGAATGAAAATCCTTATGAGGTGTTTGCTTCCCACAAGAAATACAATTCTGAACTTTTTCTGACATTGGTCTGGACCAAGAAAAAAGTTTCCCCAATGGGGTACTTAGCTTTAATGAAGACTTCGGATCTGAAATTCGTATTTGAAAATCTCAGGAGTCGGCCGACCTGCACTTGTGAACTGCTTTTGCTTCAGGCACCGCGCGGCAAGAAAGACTGAAGAAAATGTCGTCGGCTGCATCTTTTATAGCCCTGGCGCACTGACGTCAGGGATGAGGCAACAGCAACCGACGCCGGACCTAGACTTTGGAACTTGGGCCGACTGCGGGTAGCCTGCCAGCAGGATAACCCCAATTGTAATGACTGCAACAGTGAAACACGATGAACATCAAGGCGATACTGGGATTCTGGATACAGATCCAGAATAACAAGAACCATACAAATATTATACAGTGGATATAAAAAGTGTACACACCCCTGTTAAAATGCCAGGTTTTTGTGATATAAAAAAATGAGACCACAATAAATCATTTCAAAATTTTTCCACCTTTAATGTGACCTATAACCTGTACAATTCAATGGAAAAACAAATGTTAGGGGAAAAATATAAAAAATAAACGTACAATAAGCTGGTGGCATAAGTGTGCACACCCATTAAACGAATACTTTGTTGAAGCACTGACATTTCTATTATTTTTAACCTGTAAACACAGTACTAGTATTCCTCTTTCTTCAAATGATGGATATCTGATTACAAATATGCTACCCATTTTTATGCATTTCATAATATCAGTGCAAGTAAATCTTTTCAGATAGAGATATCAGAGGCTGGAATTACATGTAGTTATGCAATTTTTAACCACCTTTTTTATTTACATATATATATATATATATATATATACATATATATATATATATATATATATATCACACACACACACACACACATATATATATGACACACACACACACACACACACACATATATTTATATGACACACACACACACATATATATATATATATATATATATATGTAATATATATATATATATATATATATATATATATATATATATATATATATACATATATAAATATATATACACATATAAATAAATATACACATATATAAATATATATACAAATATATATATGACATACACAAAAACATATATATATATATATATATATATATATATATATATATCACACACACACACACACACATATATATTATATGTATGACATATACACACACACACATATATATATGACATACACACACACATACATATATTATATATGACATACACACACATATATATATATATATATATATATATATATATATATATATATGTATATATTATATTTATTTATTTATTTCAATTTGATTACCGGGGAGGGCCACTGGGCTTGGGGGCCCATTTTTAGTGGAGGCCCGGGGAGAAAAGCTCCACAGGAAACAACAATTTTAATTACATGAAAAAGTTCAGACACAGATTACATTACAAATAACAGGTCGCTGCAAATATTCTACAATACAAATACCAGATAGCTAAAATAGCAAAAATATTAACAATTTCTGTTATGTTCAAGAGGAAAAATTGGCATATAGTATAAAAAGCAAGAATTTACTGTTTAGTAGCTTATGCAATTAATATTTTAAGAAGGGGTTAGGAAGGTAAAGTGGTTAGCCTGGAGAGAAGGGGGAAGATAGTTTGAGAGGTGTGGGCTGAAGAGTGCAGTTGCATATCCTATTTAGATAGAGGTGAGAATGAAGTTGGGTTTTGAAGTTATCTAGGTTGTTGCGGGTTCTTAGTGAGGTGGGTAGGACATTCCATTTTTTAGCTAGGGTAAAGGATAAGATAAGCTGACCTGCTGGGCGCTTGGGTTTTGTACTGTGATCATGTTTTGGCGAGAAGATCTAAGGGGGGTATAAGGTTGAAGAAAAGAGCAGGACAGTTAGTAGGATGGAACACCAATTTGTGGGCTGTGGTGATTTGGAGAAAGTCAAGTTGATTGGGGAGTTCAAGCCAGTTTAGAGAGTGAAGGGAGGTGCAGTGATGAGAGGAGGATTTGGCATTTGTGGCAAATTTGGAGATTTTGTTGTAACATTGTTCCAATTTGGAGGTAAGAGCGGATGATAGATTAGTGAGCAGAGGAGCGCCATATAGTAGAGAGGAAAGGAGGCAGGTAGAGGCAAGGGTTAGCCTGGTGGGAGAAGACAAAGTGGTTGTTTCTATACAGTAAGCCAAGTTTTATGTGTTTTTTTGATGTTTAGCTGGATATGAGTATTAAATTTTAGTTGGTCATCAATTGTAACACCAAGAAGTTTGGTGGAGGTAATGATCTCGATAGTGGAGTTGTTAAGGCTATTAATTTGGAATGAGTTTTTATCAAGAGATGAGGATTTGGATGGGGAGAAAAAGGAGGATCTTAGTTTTGTTTGTATTTAGGGAGAGGTGATTTTGGAGCATCCAGTTTTCAATGGTTGAAAATGCTCTTTGTGTTAGAGCTTGGAGCTCTGTTAGGTTAGGTGCGCAGCAGATCAAAGTGGAATCGTCAGCATATAGCACAGTTGTTGGAAGTCGTTAATAAAGATATTGAATAGAATGGGCCAAGAATGGAACCTTGAGGTACTCCAGTAGGGGTGGGGAGGAATGCAGAGGTGGCTTGGCCCCATTTCACAGCTTGGGACCTGTTTGAAAGGTAGTTAGAGAACCAGGAAATAGTTTTTTGGTAAAGGGTGAGATTAGAGAGACGGTTTAGAAGGTGGGTGTGGGAGATGGTGTCAAAAGCTTTGGATAGGTCTAGTAGAACGGATGATACTAAGTTACCGGAGTTACGTGCAGACTTCACAGAATGTAAGAAGGAGAGAAGGGCAGTGTTACTACCATGTCCTGGGCAGAAGCCGTGTTGGGTAGGAGAGAGTAGTTACTGTTCAGTAAGGAATGGCACGACCTGCAGGTGGATGCATTTTTCAAGGATTTTGGATAAAGCGGAGAGGATGGCTATGGGGTAGAAATTGGAGACATTACAATTCTTGCCACCTTTATGTAGAGGAAGAATGAAAGTAGAGCGCCAGAGTTTAGGTACATAGGATTCGAGTAGAGACCTATTAATTAGGGTGCTGATGGGTACAGCAATGGAGTCAGAAGCTATTTTTAGGAAGGAGGATGGGATATTGTCAGGGGCATTGGAGCAAGGTTTTAGTTTATAGAGCAGTTTCTTTATTAGGTTGGTGGGTATGGGTATGAGTTCAAAAGGGGGGGAGAAAAGGGAAAGGAAGATTGATTTTGGAGGGGAGGAGGGTTGTTGTTGGTGAAAGTCTTGGTTAGTTCAGCGATGGAAGAGGTGAAGAAGGAATTGAACAGTGAGGCAATTTCTGGGTAAGATTTGTTGGTGTCAGGACAGGGGTTGTTTTTTGTACCTGGCCTAAGGAGGAAATTAATAGAGTTCCAGAATTGTTTGGGATTTCTTGTGTGGTTTTCTTGTAGTTTGATGTAGTAAGACTTTTTATCTGTAATGACTAGTTTTTTGGCAAGGTTTCTTAATTGCTTAAACTTAAGGAAGATTTCAGGCTGTTTGTGTTTAAGGTAGGCTTTCCAGGTTTTATCCCTTTGTAGCATAATCTTTTTTGTCTCATTGGTGAGCCAAGGGGTGTTTTTGTTTTGATGATTTTTCTTCTTATAGGAGCTAGGGAGTTAAGGACAGTTAAGACTGTAGAATTGAAATAGTCAACAGCTTTGTCTAGTGGCAGTGTTTTTAGGGGGTTCCAGTTAGTTAACTTAAGGGAGTTAGAGAAAGAATTAGGATTAAAGTTAGGTTACGAGTTTGAATGTAGTGGTGAGAGTGAGGGGTGGTGGGAGTGGCTCGAATGGAGAAGGCAGGGAGGTGGTCTCCTAATGGGTCAGGAGTGACACCAGATTTTATAACTTTGCTAGGATGAGATACTAGTAAACAGTCAAGTATGGTGCCAGGGAGATTAGTTTTGTTAGGTCTAGTAATGGAGTTAGCAAGTTGAGTGAAGTTGAATAGGTTGATAGTTATATAAAGATTAGGGTTACTGATTTTTCCCCAGTCAATATTTAGATCTCCCAAAATAAAGGTTTCTAGCTTAATGTTGAAGGAGGACCAAGAGAGGATGTCTTCCAGTGTACTGGTATTGTTACCAGGAGGAATATAGAGGAAAATAATGCAGCTGCTTTTGTGGTTGATTATTTTTAGTATGCCACTAACTAGTTCAGCATTACTGAAAGAAGGGATGGTGTCAGGGTATGAGGTCATAGTTAAGAGGTTGGAGTAGATTAAAGCAACTCCACCTCCTCTTCTATTAGTGCGGTCAGATCAAAGAGAATGAAATCCTGGAGGTAGGAATTCAGAGTCATTAATGTGAGGTTTTAGCCAGGTTTCAGAAATGGCTGCTATGTCAGGGGAGTTATGAATGAGCCAGGCATGGAAGAAGGTTAATTTATTTTTCAAGCTTTGGGCGTTGATAGTGAGGAACTTGAGGTTTTTATTAGAGGTTTTGTTGTTGGTGCATGGGTGATTTGTAGGAGAGAAGTTTGGACCTGAATTGGGGTGTATATCACCAGCTAAGTGAAGGAAAGTGGGATTGGGGATACATTTATTAGTTTTGTATTTTGATAGATGAGGTTGGTAGTGATTTGGTTTAGGTTTGTAGTTATTGTTTGAGATAGGGAAAAGTTTTACTTTTAAGAGAAGGAGAGGGTGAGAGGGAACTAAAGAAGCTGAGATGTTGTGGAAGTGGGATGTAAGGTGGTGCTGGGGAGTAAAAGGAGGAGAGAGTAAATGGAAGTCAGTATAGGAGGTTATTTGGTATAGAGATAGTAGAAGGAAGGTGAAGGATGAGAAGAGAAGGACTTTGGAAGGAAGGCTGAGCATGGTAATAGGAGACAGTTAAGATTGAAATAGAGGGTGATGTGGTATTGGGTGTGGTGGAGAGAAGTAGGTAGGGTGGAGGAAGGGGAGGGGGAAAAGTGTATCCTGATTGGTTAGGTGAAGAGGGTCGGACTAATAGAAAGGTGTATCCTGATTGGTTGGAGAAGAGGGAGGTACTTTTGGGCAGGGGATAAATCTAGAACCACTGGGGGCGGGTGGAAATTGGGGGCAGGGTAGGGGAGCGGAGTGAGCCCACAGAGCGAACGGAGCGGGAAGAGCCAAGAAGGCGGGAAGGCCCAAAAACAATCAGTAACCTGAGGCAGGAGAAGGAGAACTACTGCAGGGGTGCAGGTATATGGTTACAAACTTTGTTTTGTACTAAAAATCTTAGTTTCTTTAATTTCAGTTGGTGGGAAACTCTCTAAAAACAAGTTTACGCATGTGGGAGATAAAACTACAGCTTTCTTGGTGAAGGGCAGAGACACTTTCCTGGCAGAGTGAGTTAGTGGAGAGGGAATTATTGCTGGGCTTATTATAAGGAGTATGCTGCCTCCTAGTGGAAAAAGGAGGGAGGTGCACACAGAGGAGAAGAGGTTCCACAAAGAAGTCAGGTTTATAGAGATTAGATGGAGGTAATTGTAGGGAGTAGACTGTAAACCAAGGATGGGGTTCGGGGGGGCCTGTGCAATGACCACTGGTAGGCTGCTTTCACACATACCAAGGTAGAATGATGCTGAAGTTAGGTAGATGCTAGAAAAACATATGTAAGACACATTACATACATTGAGTCTCTTTATGGAGACAGGGTCCCAGTAAACTTAATATAGATCAAGCAAAATGTCCACCGCCATCTTCTCTTTGAAAGGAGGGATATTCTGTCTGGCAGTGAAGAAGGGGGAAACACCTTGGGGAGTGGCTGAAAAGAAGAGCAAGAAAAACAAACGGAGAATGGGGTAGGGGGAAAATAGGAAGGAAGAGTGTGCAGAAGTAGTGAATGCAGAGTAGAGGAGGGAGTTTTACAGTGTGGAGTAAAGTGGCATACACACACATATATTATATATGACATACACACACAGGCACACACACACACACATATCTATTATATATATATGACATACACACACACATATCTATTATATATATATGACATACAGACAGACACACACACACATATATAAATATATATATATATATATATATATATATATATATGTGTGTGTGTGTGTGTCTAACTTCATTTGCCCTAACTTCCAGCTGACTGACACCCATTTGACTGACCCCATTTAACTGACACTTCATTTGACTGACAAGTATTATTGGCAGTCTCCACAGCACTGTAAGGCATGTAAATGGAATATGACCCCCTTCCCCACTATAGTGTGACCCTGGAGTTAGGATATATATTTGGTCTCAGTCAAATGGGTGTCAGTCAATTGGAAGTTAGGGCAAATGAAGTAGACCCATATATATATATATATATATATATATATATATATATATATATATATATATATATACACATATACATCTCTATACTGGTATATATGTATATATGAATTAAGAAAATAATTTTAATTATTATAGAACTCCGGCCTTCTTGATATAACCTGGTCGACCCAGTCAGCTGGTCAGCACTACACTTCTGCAAATCATTATACCTGTGACAGCAATGTTGACTGAAGCAGGTTATACTTGTCAGGGTAGACAGGTTGTCAAACTCCTGCTAGATATCAATTTTTTCCACTTACTCTGACTTGTGCGAGCCTGGATCTTCTACAGGTACAAGTCAGGCAAAAGGCAGAGTATTATGAAGGTTTATTTTTCAGACCAGCTAGGAAGGCGGCCTCATGACTTCTCAGGTGCTGCCATCATTCAAACAGCCTCAACCAGAATGAGGAAAGTATGGTGAGGGATGAATTAAGCAGGTTAGAACCACCTCCTGTTGAGTGGGTCTTCAGCTTAACCAAACCCTTTTTGGCTAGCATGCTCACTAGAGCAGGTATTCATACTACTGGCAAGTTTGGTGTAACCAAAACTGCATTGTCACATACAGATTTTTCATGTGTCATAAATTATTTTTAAATATATAAATAATAACTGTCAATACTAATGCTTATTGATAAAAGTTTCTTTTTTTAATGTAAAAGCAGTATGTGTTACGTAGTAAAGTGGGCCATTTTTTTTTTAAATTAACATAGGGGAAAATAAATGTCAACAGTAATGTGAATTTTTTTAAACTTTTTAGGGTGTGAGATACACTTCTGGATGGGCAGGTATTAACTTTCAGGTTGCTTTTATCTGGACATTTAGATGACTGTTTTGAATTTTACAGCTACTTTGTCATTTTGGCCAGTTTAGTGCAAGCCACACACCCCTGTGGACAGCTTAGCATTGCTGCGGAGTTCATAATAGTTTACAGGACATCCATATCTCATTGAAATACATTCATGCACTGTGGAACGTACATTCACAATCAGTGAAATGTCAAAATATGCTTATATACCTTGGGACACAATTTAAGCAATACTACGATTCATAGACATGCATATAAATTAACCTAATTTGCATAACAACTGTGTAAATTGGCCTGAATTTACACCACTAGATTATCTCCATACTGATTCGTAAACTGCTGAGATAGGCAGCACATGTCTTAGGATTGCATAGACATCTCAAAGCAAGGAAAACTTTATAAAATTATCATTTGATAACAGACACTAACAGTTACTGTAATGCTGATTTTAAAGCTCACTTTTAATACATTTTGATGTGTAGTGTGCATGTATTAATACCACCACATAACTAATAAATTTGGTCATTTTGTTGAACAGGCCTCACATGCGTAGTACATTATCTTAGTAACTGGTCATTAGATCATTAAAGAAGTCAGTGTACTGTAGTGATTATACACACATGGGGAAAAATGCTTATTGTACTTGAGAAACTTCAAATTGCAAAGGACAAGAATAGATGTGTGATTAATGTGATGTTCTGCTACCGACACTGAGTGAAAAATACTTGACAATGGCACAGTAGTGCATATTGTTTTTGGTTTAAGAATTGTCGTTACTGAATAAACTGCAGTTGTGTAGTTTAGATAACATTTCTGTTTGCTTATTTACTTATATCTGGGTGGCAGGAATAAGCAGGCCCAGGGTTTCTACTTTAACAGCAGATGTCATCCAAGCAGGTCTGTGACAAGTGTCTGACTGTCCTTATTTTTCCTTTTTTTTTTTCTGTGTAGTACTGATGGAGAATAAGGGATCATGGCGCAGACATGATAACTTTACCACAAGGAAAATCATGTACTCAAGGCAGCACTTAGGACATATGAGAGGCTTCTCTTTGGTAAAGGGGGCCCAGACAAACCAAGAGGAAAAAAGCTTGGAGACAAACAGTTGTTGAAATCAATGCAATTGGTGGCAGAAACAAATTATTGGCAAAGTGCAAGAAAAGGTCAAATGGTTTAAAATGTATACCTTTTATAGGCAAAATTAAATGGTGACAGACTGCTGTAATTAAACATGTCACAATTCATTATTATTAGGTGAACTTTATACATTAGCAACTAATGAAGATGAAGGCAGTGTGCATTGTGTCCCACTCGCCCCTTGTAAGCATATTATACTATATGCTGTTGTATTGTTGTTATTGTTTTCTAATCATTTCTTTTACAGAGTCAACATCAGAAACAAATAGTTCAACTATACCAATAAATATGGATGAAGTCAGTGGCAAAATGGATATTGCTGTTGCTGCTGCTGCTAACCAGTTATATTTAAGAGGCAACCTGAGGGAAGTGAAAGGCCTCTTTCTCCTTGTTTATTGGCAGGTTCTTTCACCTTATAAGTTAGCAACTCTACAGAAAGTGACACTGCATCAAAACATCAAACACAAGTTGACATTCCACTCATGCTTGTACACCAGGAACAACTCTGCACGTCTACACTAATTTCCCCACACAGAGAAGGACACTTGAGGATGATGACAGATATTCTGAGGCCACACTGACAACAGTGACATCATTACAAAGAGATGCCAGATGCAGGAATTATTTACAGCTACCTCAGGAAACACACAAAATATTGGTTGCCCAACAAGAAATGTGCCATGGCATTGTTAGGGCTCAGCCAGAAATGGTCGAAGTCCTAATGGGTATGTGTGATGCTTACCACCACTACTCTGAATTGGCAGAGAGCAGAGATAAAGCCATGGTATCACTGATGCACAGTTTGGCGACACACCAAGCATCAGTTGCAGCCTCCATTCATGCACTAGTTAGGACATACCAAAGTCAAGCTGGACTCAGTCTTACAACGAGCACAGGACAGGGTACTGTCCGGACACTTGGGGGGGGGGAGATTACATGATGCTACCACTGGTTATCAAGTCAGTAATGTCAGTACTGACAGTGAACAATCACAACACATTTGTCACAGGCTATGTTAACTATCATCTACCCTTAGGAGAACCTCATATTCCAGTTCATGACCATGGTCACAGTCACGCAGCAGTGTCAGGTCAAGGACAGCAGGATCACCTTCCTCCAGCAAATCACACCATGGAACTGACTCACCTTACAGTTCTCATAGTAGCCTGTTCTCTAAATTAGTTGTACCATCACCAGGCCTGTCAACAGGAGATGTGTATGATCCATTTTATCTGGAACTGCTGTGAATTACATTCACTGACACATCTTTTTGATAAGGTGGAAGGAGTTTTTTTGGGGGGCGGTGTGTGTGTGTGTGTGTGTGTGTGTGTGTGTGTGTGTGTGTGTGTGTGTGTGTGTGTGTGTGTGTGTGTATATATATATATATACACACATACACACACACACATATATATATATATATATATATATATATATATATATATATATATGACACACACACACACACACACATATATATATATATATATATATATATATATATATATATATATATGACACACATACACGCACATATATATATATATATATATATATATATATATGGGTCTACTGCAGTTGATTGAAAATTCACTTGATTGAAAATGAAATTACTAGGACCACTTGACTGAAACTCATTTCATTAAAAGTCATAAAGGGCCTTTTCCCCACTGTAGTGCGACTCTGGAGTTGGTATATAAAGTAAGGGAGGTGTGGGGGGTGATGCCCCACACATATCTTGGTTATATATTCTCTTTTGGAAACATTTATTGCATTTGTAAGTATCACGGTGTATAGTTTAAAATGTTTATAATATGTGGGGGGGCTGTACCCCCCCATACCCCCGCTTACTTTATATACTAACTCCAGGGTTGCACTACAGTGGGGAAAAGGTCATTTATGACTTTCAACTAAATGAGTTTTCAGTGAAGTGAGCTTTCAGTGAAGTGGTCCTACTAATTTCATTTTCAGTCAAGTGAGTTTTCAATCAACCATAGTAGACCCATATATATATAGTCGTACATCTCTATATAGGTATATACGAATTAAGAAAATAATTACTATAGATATACATTTACTTTAGAACACTGAGAGCCCATAAAGTACAGTTTTGTACCTACCATAAATGTAGATGTTCGAGGATCCACATTGCTGCAGTCATAACCTGTGGGTAGTCCGCTGTCCTCGGTCGGCCCGAATACCAAAGTGCTAGGCTGGCGTCGGTCATGGTCGCTCAGAGCTGACGTCAGTACGCAGTAGTACTTAAGCGCATGACCGACGCCATATCCTCAGTCTTTCTTGCCCCAGATGTCAGAAGGCCTAAAAACTAAAGGCCATAGCCAAAATAGAAAATACCCAACAACCAACATAGAGAAAATAATAATAATAATTCTCCCAAAGGAAACACAGCAACCCCAAACTATAGAGGGGAAGGAGGGAGGGAAAATTCGACTGCAGCAATGTGGATCCTCGAACATCTACATTTATGGTAGGTACAAAACTGTACTATGTTCTTCGTCTCACATTGCTGCAGTCATAACCTGTGGGTAGAATCCCAAAGCAAAGGAAAAGGGAGGCTGGCAAACTAAAAAGCATTAGGAGCTGCTAACATGCCCTGTAAAACTGCAGTGGCAAACCCAGCCCTAGACTTGGAATAAAGAGGGAGATGGTAATGTTTAGTAAAAGTGTGCACAGAACTCCAAGTAGCTGCCTCCAAAATATCCTTAGTAGCTACCCCCCTTAAAAAGACAGTAGATGTGGCAGTAGCCCTAGTGGAATGAGGTCTGATCCCAGCCGGAACATCCTTTCCATGATGAGAATAACAAAAAGCAATACAATGGCCAATCCACTTAGAAATAGTTTGCTTTGAAACAGCTTTCCCTTGTGAACCCAAAGCAAAAGAAATAAATAACTGTTGAGTCTGCCTGAACTCTTTAGTTCTGCTCAAATAATAGCGTAACTGCCTGTGAATATCCAAAGAATGCAAGACTTTTTCCCCTTTATTTTGGGGATCAGCATAAAAGTAGGCAAATGAATAGACTGGTTTAAGGCCACATTAGAAATAACTTTAGGCATAAAAGTAGGGTTAGTACGCAAGGACACCCTATCCTTATGGAATATCAGAAAGGGTTCAACTGCCATGAGAGCCTGTAATTCAGATACCCTCCTAGCAGACGTAATGGCCAACAAAAAAGCAGTCTTCCAAGACAAAAACTTTAATTCAGATGTAGCTGCAGGTTCAAAAGGAGGTAAAGTAAGCTTTTCCAACACAAAATTGAGATCCCAGGAAGGAGTAGGAGCTCTACATGGGGGTCTTATGTTTTTTGCCCCTCTAAGAAATTGTTTAAACAAAGGGTGAGAAAATAAAGGAGGGTCACAATCATAGTGAGCAGAAATGGCTGCAGCATGAACTTTCACGGAGGAAAAAGACAAACCCTTGTCTAGTAATTCAGTAAGGTACTGTAGTGTAAAACTCAAATTAGGCACTGAGACATCAAAGCTCTTTCCTGTGCTCCAAAGAAAAAATCTCCTCCATTTATCAGCATAAACTTTTCTAGTACTAGGCCGTCTGGCTTCCAAAATGACATTCAAAACTTGTTGAGGAAGCTGAGACCCCCCAGGGTCTAAAACAGAAAACGCCAGGCTGTTAGATGCAGGGACTGTACCCTGACATTGAGAAAATGATTGCTTGACTGGGACAACAGGTGAGGAATCGGTGGCAAAGGCCAAGGAGGCTCCCGAACTAAACTCCTCAGCAGAGGATACCAGTGCTGGCATGGCCAATCTGGTGCTATTAGAATCATGCAAGGCTTGTCCTGCCTGACTTTCAAGAGTACCTTGGGAAGGAGAGGCAGAGGAGGGAAAGCATAGACGTGAAGGTTGTTCCAAATGAAAGATAGAGCATCCACTTTCCAAGCTTTTGGGTGAAACATCTTTGTGCAAAATTTTGGCAGTTGGAAATTTAGTGGAGAAGCGAACAGATCTATGTCTGGAGTTCCCCAAGCCACTGTCAACTGTTGGAATATGTGAGGATCCAATTTCCACTCGTGGGGATCCACAATTTGTCTGCTCAATACATCTGCTAAGGAGTTCTGTGCTCCTGGCAGAAACCGTGCCTGAAGAGTGATGTGCAAACTCAGAGCAGCCTCCCACAATATCATAGCTTGTCTGCAAAGAGGGTAAGAATGGGTTCCCCCCTGCTTGTTGATGTACCACATGACTGTTGTGTTGTCTGTTTGAATCAACACCTGTCCTGGTTGAAGTAGGTCCTTGAAGGCCATCAGGGCAAATTGGACTGCTAACATCTCCTTCATGTTGATATGCAAATGCTGTAGTCTGGGAGGCCACGTGTCTTGAATCCATTTCCCATTGAAGTGTGCTCCCCAAGCCAGGTCTGAGGCATCCGTCGTTAAAATCTGACTCACCTCTGGTCGGGTCACAGAGAGTCCCTTGTTTAGGTGACATTCCTGAGCCCACCACAAGAATTCCTTCTGAATGCAAGGTATTATCTGAATGACAGTGTCCAAATCGTGGCAGTGTTGAGTCCATACGCTTTTGAGATACCATTGTAGCTTCCTCATATGCAATTTGGCATTGGGAAGTACCAGAATGCAAGATGCCATGAACCCCAAGGCTTGAAGGACTGTCCTTGCAGTCAGCCTGGACATTACTGATAATTGCTGGAAGTATAGGTGAAGATTTCTTTGTTTGTCCGGGGTCAAAAAAGCAATCTGAGAGGCTGTATTCAGTCTCACACCCAGAAAGCACATGTCCTGAGAGGGTACTAGACTGGACTTTGTTTCGTTCACAGAAAACCCTAGGCACCTTAAAACTGCCATTACATACTGTAGATGTTGAAGTAACTTGTCTTTGTCTTGAGCAAGAATCAGGCAATCGTCCAGATAAGGATAAATTTGTATTCCTCTCAGTCTTAAGAAGGCTATCACAGGAGCCAGAACCTTTGTGAACACCCTGGGCGCAGTAGATAAGCCAAAGGGCAATGCAGAGAACTGATAATGAAAAATACCAGCCCGAAAACGCAGGAATCTCCTGCAGCTGGGCCTGATAGGAATGTGAAGATAAGCCTCTTTGAGATCCAGAGTTACCATCCAGTGATCTTTGCCTAGCAGAGGCAGAAGTTGCCTCTTGAACTTTGGAATGTCTAGGTATGTATTGAGAATAGACAAATCCAGAATTGGCCTCCAAGTGTTTCCTTTCTTTGGCACGAGGAATAGGCGAGAATAAAACCCTAGGCCTACTTCTGACGGAGGTACCACCTGGATTGCCCCCATTTGTAAAAGCAAAGAAATGTGTTTGTGAGCCTCCAGCCTTTGCTGAGGAGGTACATCTGGCATGCCTTTGAAAGGAGGAAAAGTGTGAAAATAAAACTTGTAGCCTTGATTTATTATGTCCAACACCCATTTGTCCTGGATGACCAAATGCCAATTTTATTTGAAAAGTGCCAACTTCCCTCCTAGAGGAGCTGCCAGACAGGAAGAATCTGGCAGCTGGAGACACAGGTCATTGGGTCTGTTTACGAAAAGGCTGACCCCTGCCCTCACCAGAAGATTGTGCAGGAGAACTCCAAGTCCTAGGTCTGAAAGAACCCTGAGCGTGAGCCCTGCCCCTACCACGTCTAGACCTGCCCTTAGACTGAAAATCGGAAGAAAGGTAAGACCATCCTCTTGCAGGCCAATTCCTGCTAAACTTAGGGGGCTGCACTTGCAAAAATTCCTTAACCGTCTGCATAGACTTAGCTTTGTCTTCCATCTTTTTCAAAACTGACTCCACAGGAGAACCAAAAAGAACTTCAGATTGAAGAGGAGCATCCAAAATTCGAGCTTTAACATGCTCTGACAAATTTTGATCCTTAAGCCAGGCATGCCTACGAATAACTGAACCAGTAGCAGCCCCCCTGAAGAAGCCTGAAGAGCATCGAAGCCACACTGCAAGGAATGCTTACCAACTTGATCTGAAGCATGAACTAAGTCCTGCAATTCCTTACACTCTATACCCTCAGCTAAAGCATCTACCTTAGATTTCAACTGACCTAACAGAAAGTTCTGATACTTCAGCATATGAAACTGGCAATTTAAAGCCCTCATAGCTAGCGTGGAGGAGGTATACACTTTTTTACCCCACCTATCCAAAGCTCTAGAATCTTTATCCAGAGGAACTGGATTCTTAACTACAGAAGCCCTGACACCCTTAGGCCCTTGAATAATAGTTTCCGGGTCAGCTCTAGGGCTCTTATACAAATATTTATGTGCCTCTGGAACTCTGTAATACCTGTCTGGCTTGACAGGGGCAGGGGGTAAAGAATCAGGATTAAGGGAAGCTTCAGAAAAAACATCCTGAACAACATCTAAAACAGGGGGAATAGCCAAAGGTCTATGTTGTGGCAAAAACAAAAATTCCCTAAGCCTCTTACGAGAATCTGAAAAATCCTGACCTTCCCACTTGAAATGCTCCCTCATGGAGTGCAAGGTTTCAGAAAAGGAAAAATCCTCTGGAGGAGAAGCAGAAGGACAGGAATCCTCTGCATCCGAATCAGAATAGGGAGGAAAATCCTGAATATCCTCAGCTGAAGACTCAAAGTAATCTGAGGAATGCTCCAATCCCTCTAATTCTGTCTCCACCCTAGGCCTCTTCTCTGGAGGGGGCATAGAACCCCTGATCAAAGTAATCAAATCCTCTGCCATTTTCAACATATGTTTTTTAGGAACAGAGCCCGAAGAACTAGGGCTGAGGCCTGTACCAGAAAGACCAGGTCTAGCCTTAGCAGGGCCTTTAGTGACAGAAGTAGAAGGCCTAATAACCTTTTGTAAGGATGGAACCACAGAAACTTGAGAAGCCCCTTCGGCCTGACCTAACTCCTGAGAGGCCAACTCCTGTAATAGTAAAGGTTCCCCCTGGGATTCAGCCGAGGCCTCAGCTGGATCCACAGATTCAACCGTAGATTCCATAGAACCGGCGTCCGCAATGGACGACTCATCCGGTTTAGACTTTAAAGATTTATCTTTTCGCTTTTTTGCGGTAGCGGGCGTCGGAGGATCCGACGGCATGTTGTAGTTACACCGCTTACTGAAAACAAGCCTAGCACAATCTAATCTGCGTTTTATGGTGCGCTTATTAAATCTAGCGCAAAAGCGACACCCGACTACGTCGTGCTCAGGCCCCAAGCAAGGAATACAGAGAGAGTGATAGTCCCTATGAGGTATCTGTTTCCCACAAGAAATACAATTATTAACTTTTTCTGACATCCGGATAAACTGAGGCAAGAAAAAACAAAAATATTCCCCAACGGGGTACTTAGCCCAACTTGGTCTTCGGTCTGAAACTCGAAAAGTGAAAATTTCAGAACGGCACTCGCAAACGCTGTTTCTGCTTCGGACCACGTGGCAAGAAAGACTGAGGATATGGCGTCGGTCATGCGCTTAAGTACTACTGCGTACTGACGTCAGCTCTGAGCGACCATGACCGACGCCAGCCTAACACTTTGGTATTCGGGCCGACCGAGGACAGCGGACTACCCACAGGCTATGACTGCAGCAATGTGAGACGAAGAACATCACTGAAATTCAAAACACTTGAGACCATAATCTTGAAAATTCAAAACATTGAATCCCATAACACTGAAAATACATAGAATATCAGCATGTACAATATTCAAGCACAACTACATACAGAAACAAATAAAAAGCAAACCATATTACACTTCAACTACATGCAGGGGGGCAAGCCCCCCTGCACCCCCCATGTGGAGGGCAATACCCCCCACATCCCCTGCTACTTAAATATATCAACTCCAAGATCCCACTACACTACACTAAGATGTGTTATGTCGTAGTATAGCAAGTAAGAAGGGAACATGACTGAGGTTACCTATGAAACTCCGGTAAGTATTGCAGAGATACATAGTAATGTGTAATGTTTCTAACAGAAGGTTGAGGAAAGTTTTTTACAATTTAAACAGGCACTCATCAAGCATGGAATGGTATGTTTGCTGTTTCGTTCTGTGTAGTGTGATCTCAGAATTGACATATTTAAGTAGCAGGGGGTGTGGGAGGCGCAGCCCTCCACATGGGGGGTGGAGAGGGCTTGCTCCCCTCCTTATAGTTGGAGAAGTAAAATATGGTTTGTTTTTTAATTTCTTTCTGTATGTAGTTGTGCTGGCATATATAAAATTTTGGTTTGCTATGTATTTTCAATGTTATGGGATTCAATGTTTTGAGTTTTCAGTGTTTTGAATTTTCAAGATTTTGGTCTCAGTGTTTTGAATTTCAATGTTATGGGCTTTCAATGTTCTAAAGTGAATCTCTCTCTCTCTCTCTCTCTCTCTATATATATATATATATATATATATATATATATATATGTATATATACAGACACACACACATACATGGTTATTCCCTTTACAGCTATTTACAGCTATAAGTTGCACCATACTTATATTCTAATTATTTAGAAAACTTTCTGTTTAATTGGAATTGGATTGTGGGGAGGAGGGAAGTCTCTGTACATCTATTAAGTACATAAATGAACACTGGACAAAGACCTATGATACATAAATTACCATTCTTTCTGGTGGCAGGCACATAAGAAATCACAATAGTAAAAACATTTGCAGGTCCAATACACCATAAAGAAATGACACATTAAAATAAGCATCCTGTTATGTAACTGCTGCCACCCCTCCCTCACTGCACAAATGATGACAGTTTCTGAAGTTAGAATGTATTTTGAATGACACTAAAAAACAATCTGATGTCCAATACAACATAATTCAGTAAACAGAAATGGTATATATATATATATATATATATATATATATATATATATATATATATATATATATATATGAATATTTCATGGTTGCAAGTACTGTTTCTTACTGCATAGTGAACACAATTAAAGCAAAAGTTATTCAGTACAGCAGGTACAACTGTTGATTTATTTATTGATTTGATGCCTTTCAGCATCACTGTACAGGAAGCAGTGAGCAGTCTGGCAAACAGGTAGTAATGCAATACTATTTTAATATGAAAGATAATGTCAGATGAACAGTGACAGCAGATCATGCTTCACACAGCATAGCCCACAGATATCACTGCATGCATCATTTGTATTCTAAGTGTTTTTTTACAAAAAAAAAAAAAAAAAAAAAAAACACTAACCTCAATGTCTGGTCCATTACTCTGGACTAAATGCCACCTCTCAACCTGTGCAGCTGCACACTGTGCATGAGCTTGCTGCATGGGATCCCTTACTACTGCTGCCAGCTGGTCATCATTAGTCAAAGTGTGACTAGATCTGGGAGCAGCAGAGACAGCATGAGTCACCTTCACCACCAGACCAGCTCATGATCATATTATGCAGAATGCAACATGCAGTAAGCATTCTGCAAAGAGGAGCTGGGTCATACTGAAGGGCATCCCCATACTCATTCAAGCACCCAAAATGGTTCTTCAGGAGGCCAAACACCCAGTCAATGACAATACAGGTCTGAGACAGGGATGTGTTACAAGTCTCTTCCACAGCTCCAGAAGGATTTCTCACTGGATTCATGAGCCATGGCTCCAGTGGATATCTGACACCCCAAATTAAAAAAAAAAAAAGAGCGAGCGAGAAAAGGGAGGGGAGATAAAACAGCAAAATAAACACTGATATACAGCAATAAAGTTTAACATGAATAACTACTTAATAAAAAAGAAAAAAGAAAAAAGAAATTCAGCTTACCAACAAGATGACCACTAGGCATCCTACCATGCACGAAGAGAAGGTACAGTGAGCTAGTGTGCCAGATATGGGAATCATGTGCACTGCCAGGATACTGGGCAGGGATGTTCGTTACGCATCCCCATACATCTCACACTACCTGGCAACTGATAAAATGGTAGCTCTTCCTATTGTGGTACTACTCCCCCTGTGAACCAGGACGGACCCAAATTGCAACATGGGTGCTCTCTACTGCACTGAGCATCTCAGTGAAATGTGCCAGCCCATAAAAGGGACACATAGTCCTGGCTTGGTCCTGAGGTGACACCAGGAAAAAGATGTACTGATCTACATGCGCCAAGAGTATATCCAGGAACTGCTTCAGCATCCTCAAGGCAGAAGCCTGTGAGATTCCAAACATGCCCCCAAGTCAGTCGCTGGAAGGTTCCCATAGCAAGTAGAGTGAGGGCTTTACATACTTTGGTGTAAACAGGAATAGGAAGTCCACATATTCATCCAGTGCCCCCTATAGCAGTCAAACATGCCCACAAAGACCCTTATAATGTCCCTGTCCACTTTATACCTATGAAGACTTTCTTGATTATCAAACTTATATAATGAGTAATCCTTTGCTTATAGTTTTGCCTTCTTGGCAGGCGAGTATCACTGGGTGCAATCAGTTTTGGCTCGGTCAAGCAAGCAACTCCTAACTAGAAACAGCAAAACTCACTGCAAGAGAGAGCATTTCTGCCAACTGTAACTGACAGATCCGGCGAAGATTCCTTTTTTATAGCACAGTTGCAACTAGTGGTAAAAAGTGGAGAAAAACTGACTATGAATTGTAAATGAATAAAATATACTTCATTAACATACAAAGATTTACATCATTTCTCATTTTCACCTCATTTGCCCATATGCATTAGTACATTCAAAGTCACTGCACACTGGTGTAAATGGCCTATATGAATTGCAGCTTGGCTGCACTCATTTATGCATGTCCCTGAAAGCCTTAACATATTTGCATGACTGATTATAAACACTGGCCAAAGTTATGTCTGTTTACAATGTGCATAAGCACGATTGTCACTATAATTACTGGTGAAGGCAACCCTAGAATTTAAAAGCAGGACATTGCTAAGTCAGCCTTTTACTTTCATAAGAAATGGCATATGAAGATAAAATCTTAGAGCTATAGAAGACAGTCCATTAAATTTAATGGCTACAAAAGTCTGCACATAAGCTGTTAACGAGACAGCTTTTAATGTGAGCTGAGGTCATGGAATAGGATGGTGACCATTTAACTTGCATAGCTGCTGGATCATTACCTGAAAAGGGAACAAGGGCAGAGTGGAACACAGAGTAGCAATGTCTACATATGTACTTGCTACAACAATGTTCAATGGAGTGTTACTGGAAAACCGTGTATGGGGCACTTCTGAAATAATGTACCTCTTACATTTTGGTGGAGTAGGGTGCAGCTGGCCCTGGCTTGCTACTTTGCCTCCTGCCTTGGATGTATTTTGCACTTTTATACATAGCTACAACAGATGACCATGCTTGACTCTATTTCATAATTTTTTTTATATTGCTTAGGCCAACCTCTATCTTTTGGTCTTATGGATATGGGTTTGTCTGAGTGTTACCTATCATTCACAGTTAATTTTCTGTAAACAAAAAACTGAATCTAGCTATAAAAAGGCTTAATTCTGGGATATTTGTCAGGCTATGTGGCCCATTGGCTCATATGCAGTTGTCATACCTGGAAATGGATGATTATTTGTTATGCCTTAACAATTATCTAGAGATATATAAAGCAGAAAAAAGTTGTTAATCTATTGATGCAGGAGACACACCTAGATGCTAATGAGCAGCAAATGTTAGGGGACACACCTAGATGCTAATGAGCAGCAAATGTTAGGGAATTTTTTTGACTATATATTGATTCTCACAGTTAAGACAAAGGGGGGGAATAGTAATCTTCATTTGTAGAAGGAAGGTCAATCTGGAAATCAAAGGTAAAAGCAGTGAGAGCTCTGCTCTTATGAATTAAGGGTTGGTGGGCCTTGCTTTCCACTTGGTTTGCATTTGTATATGGGCCATCTCCAAATGCAGTCAAACCTTGGGTTGAAAGGGACGAGACTTTGTTTGTTTTAGTAAACTCAGATGACACATCAGAGATTAGGAAGCAAAGGCTAGCTGCACTCTCACAAACAGTTACAAGTCTCTTCCAAAAGATTTCCCTGACAGATGGGGATGCTAAGTTCAAAGGACAAACATCTTTGTTTTCATCCAATACTCAACAGTGACCAAGCATTATTCTACAAGAAGTTAAGCTTAGTTGCCACAGATATAGCAGGGTCATGTGGAAGGTTGGGATACCTACCTAGCACGGCTATCAGCTTATTCCCCCATATTGATCAGGTGATCTCCATATTAAGTTATCACCTAAAATGTGGTATCTTAATGACGTAACTTTAAATCCCAGATCTCTGGTATGACGTACACAATTTCAAGCTTCTCCCTACCTACTTTTTGTGGGACATGTCAGTACTGCACAAGCATAAAAAATTAAAATTGTGTTGGAACTTATCATAATATTACAATGTAAGATATTTAAGTACATCACTGTTGCAATAGTGTTGACTACCTGGGACTTAGCCATTGGTTTCCCCATATATCTAGCCCAACTTGGATACCTCAGAACCCTTCCCCTCAGGCACAGCAGACATCCTCCACCATGGACATCAGGCTACTGCTCCCAGTATAAAGCTTGCATCCACCTATGACAGCTGACAGCTCAAAGAGTGCTTAGATCTTTCTTGCCTAGAAAGGAGAGTAAATCCCTGACCAGTATAAAGCCAAGGGAGGATACTCAATTAATGAAAGATAAGGTAATGGGAAAGTAGCAAGAGGCTTGCTAGACAGCTAACAAGACCTGAGCAGACACAAGGCCCCAGAAAGAGGAAATTACAATATGGGCAGCACCTCACCCCAGCCCAGGATGCCCATAATCCAAGGAAGAAAAGCAAACCATAGAGGATTGATAGGAGTGTAGTTTGCTCTTTTTCCTTGGAAGAAGAAAGAAGAGCAAACTGCAAAAGATGGTGGAAGGGATGTACTACTGCAACAGTAAACTACTCAGACATCTACTGTTATGCAAGTTCCTATAAAACTGCACTAAGTTCTTCATTTAGATCAAGGTTGCAGTCATCTTGAATACTGAAATGATTCTGACAGATTCAGGATGATAGGGAGGTAGCCTGAGAACAGTGTCTGGGTTGCAGAATGCCCCGTAAGATGGCTATCACAAATCTAGTTCTAGCCCTCAAATCAATGCCTAATCTGAAGTACTAAGAAAAACTGTAAACAGATGTTTGTCTACTTCCAGAATGCCTCGAGTGTTAACTACCTCAAGGAATGCTTTGGCTGTGGCCTCAGTATGAGGAATCTTGTTCACCTAAGGAGGAGCAACAAAATGTTGTGCTGGCCATTTGGATGCAGCCTGCCTGGACACAGCATCTCCCTCTGTTCTGATAGGAAAAGAGACAAGTGACTGAACTGCTCCCATCTGTACGCATCCATGAAATGTAGGATTCTCTCAAACTTATTCTATGGTTTAAGAATAAGTGTGACTGTACAGTCCGATTTAAAGTGTGTTCTGTCACAACTTTGAGTATGAACGGTGTTTTTGTTTTCTGGCATACACTGTCCTAATGAAGACTAGAAAGGAATCGTTACACATCAAGACTTGTGACAGCTAGGAGTGGGGTAGTCTGCCTGGTCAAAATATTTCTGTGTTGTAACTGGTGGCTCAAAGGGAGGCTAAGTGAGTTTTTCCTAGGACATAATTTCACTTCAGTGGCCAAGGGTGGATTCAATGGCAAACAGGATAAAACGGCAGATAGATGAAATTTAATAAATGAGCAGTTGAAGCTTGTTCCAAAAATCTCGCAAAGGTACTGAAGGGTCATGGACACTGGTGCAGAGCTACGGTCCTGCCCGCTTGCCTGACACCAACTTGAAAATTTCTTTAATAGATAGCTAAGATTTCCTAATAGTGGACTTTCTTGTCTCCCTTTTAATATTCAGCAAATCCTCAGTACACTTGTGCCTAAAAGGCAGTAGGATCAGATCATCTAAGCGGTGAGCTGGAGTGTCTACATTATTGTATGTCACAGGGTCCAGCATTGTGGTCAACATCTGTGGCATTCCCCATGAATAGTTTCATGAAAAGGGAGAACAACAATGCTATCTGTGCAAAAAGGGTGCTATCAACAATTTTGGCTTCTCTTGCCTCAGTTTTTCGGATTGCTTTTGAGACCAAGGGGAGTGGAGGAAAATCATACAGGGAAAGACCCTTTCAGGTTGATGGAGATGATGTCTTTTACCCAAGTGTCTTTACAATGTGCTCACGAGCAAAACTTCTTCAGTTATCTGTTGTCTGGTGTTGTAAACAGATCTATCTGAAGAACACTCCACCTGTGCACTAGATGAAGGAAGACATCCATCTGTAACATCCACCTTTGTGGGTCTGCCACAATCTGCTTAGCTAATCCCCTACTGTGTTCTACTGAAATGGTATACAAATTGCTCTAAGTAACATTTTGTGCTGTATATCCAGATCCCATGTATTCATTGCTAACCTGGGTGTAGGACATGACCTCTCCCTACTTGCTGACACACCCTATCATTGCTACATATGTCATTACTTACAAGTGACATTCTGTCCACATCTGACTGAATGTTTTGACAGCCTGAAACAGTGCCATCATTTCTTATATAATGATATGCTTCTTCTTTAGCACAGCATTCCATGCACCCCACAGTTTGGAACCCTGTGTAAACCCACCTCTAGGACAAGTCTAAAGCACCTGTTTTAAGGGTCTAGTTGGGTATTCTGTAAGTGAATGAGATCCCCACATCTCAGTTGTGCTGCCTGGCCCACCACTCCACTGGCAATACATCATAGAATGCATATTGGTTCTTCACGTGGTTGACACTACTAGCTCCAACTGGACTTAAGGAACCACTGGAATTTCCACATATCTAGTCTGGACTGGGAGTCAGGGAGGTAAAAGCAGTGTATACTAGAACTTTCAGGTACTCTCTGATTGAAACTTTCTTCTGTTCTGATATTTGTAGGGATTATTTTTGTAACTTTTCCATTTTGCCTGGTGTATTCGCTGGCGGAGGATGATGCTGGATTTCTGAAGGAGAACCATAAACTCCAGACTCTGGAAAGGGTTCACGACTTGGGACAGAGTCCCATTCACCTCCTGAGATTCTGCCTGAATGGGGCTGTCATCCAACTAAGAGAATGTACGGATGCTCTTTGCATTGAAAAAAGCTCAAACTGGATGCAGAACTTTGTAGAAACCCTTGGAGCAATAGCCAAATGAAAGAGAAATGGTGTAAACTGTTTTAATGCTAATCTCCGGTTCAAAACTAAGGAAGCACCTGTGGTCAATGTGGACTGGAATGTAAAGGTAGGAATCCTATATATTCTGGGTGACCATCACAGCTTAAGGAAACAGAAGGGGTAAACTGGGTCTGTAGGGTTAGCACCCTCAGTTTTGGAAAGTTTAGATAAGTGTTCAGCATTGAGAAGTCTGGAATGGTACTCCAGGTTCCCTCTTTTGTAGAGACCAAGAGCAGTCTGGAGTAAAACCTCTGTTTCATTCCAGTGGAGGGACTGGCTGTGTCAGTTCTTGTGCTAGGAGTTCTAGCATTACAGGTCAAATGAGATACTGTTGGTCTTTTGGTTCTGGTGGTGTCTTTGTCACATGGAGCAACCTTGTCCAGTAGAGGCTGTATCCTTTTGCAATGATCTGGAAGACCCATTTGTTGTTATAGCCTCCAAAATTGGGAAGTACTGTGTCAGGATTCCAGCAATACTGCTGCTGGACATGGACTGGGGTGAGGGTTGGGGGGATTAGAGGGAGGGAAGGAAAAGGAAAGGTTCCATGTCATCACAGCTGTTCCCTATTGGAGGAAAGTTTCTGGGCCCCCCCCCCCGGCTTTCCCTTACTATTGCTATGTCATTTTTCAGAAACTGGCCCTTTTTACCTTCCACTAGCTTACCTTTCCCTGCGGGCTTTAGTAGGGTCCTGGTTTTGGCAGGTATTTCCTATCAAAACACAGCAAAGGTAGGTGAAAAAGCTGTACACAGTCATTCAGTGTGTTAAACAGCTTGGACAGATTTGGATAACATGGCATTAGGAAGCTACACTTCAACTTTCTCTGGCAGGGACTGAACCCTCATTCAGGCATGCCTCCTAAAGACAGACCCCATGGCTGCTGCATCCATAGCATTACATTTACACTTATTGAGGCTTTGTCATCTGACTGGCTACCAGTGTGGGCCCAGACATTTGCCCTCAGGTTTTCTCCCCTGGTGGTCTAGAAGGGCTATTTGGAACTTATTGGTGTGTCCACCAGCTGGCTGCTCTGAAGGCAAGTGCAGTAGCCATATAAACTTTCTTCCCAAGTCTATCTAAAGCCCTTCTTTCTTTGTCATTTGGGAGCATGTTGGGAGCAGAAATCAATGTGGACCCTTCTTTTAGATTCATAGACACTACTGCTTGATCTGCCATGGGATCTTTTATAAATATTTGTGGACTCTTGCACCCTGTAAAACTTATCAGTTTTCTTAAAAACAGGAGGTTGACTGTCAGCTACAAAAGCATTCTCAGGGGAGCCCAAAATGGGAGGAATGGCCACAGGTTTCACAGCATCCAGGCCCAACAAACTGAAGTAACCTTTTGTGGGTCTTTGATGCCTCCCTCCCTGTCTGAAGATGGCCTCCACCCCAGTGAGGGCTTCAATAAAAGAGATCGCTTCTGTAGGTGACTCAGAGGAAATTATGCTCTTTTTATTTGTATCACAGTCAAAGTGAAAGACATTTTAGGGGAACAGGCTAGTTCTTTCTTCTCATTTTCCTATGACTCTAAATGAGAAGTACAGTGGTCCCTCTTCCTCTTAGCAGAGGAGACCTACAAATACTGAGGGTTCATTTCCTGGCTACAGGTTTTGTACAGCTTTCAATAACTTCTGGGCCAGGGCAAACCACTGTTCTGCTACAGACTGGAGAATGGGGAGAATATAAGAAGACCCATCCAACATCTAAAAATCAGATGTCAACTGGGAAGCAGTGAAAAAGTTTTCACCTTTTGGGTCTTTTTATGGGGAAAATCTGTTTTGGAAGTATTGGCATCAGCATGTGATTGCCAAAGTTCCACTCCATGGCTTAGAACATTCACTTGAATCAAAATACTGCAAGTCACATTTCCCCCTTCAATAAGGGGGGCAATAAGACAGGGTTCCACCAATCCAGGCCTGGGTGTCTGGAAGCTAACTTTTGTATGCTATCCCAGTCAGATGTGCCAGTACACACAGGTATGCCAACATCATCATAGCTATGTGGGCAAGAAGATTTTAGTTCAATGGATGCGAAAATGACTGAAGTAGGCACTGCCTGACCAGTCTGCGATGTTTGATGCCTGGGCCATGTCTCCAATGTCCTTTTCTGCCTTTCTTTTCTTGTGAGGAACATCACAGGAAGATGATGTGGATGCAACTGTGGACAGAGTGCAAGTTCCAAACCTCTTCTGACTTAGGTAGTGCATTCCTACTTCAAAACGCTTTCAGGGTAAACCCCTGGCAGATGACGTACTCCTAGACCCCCCAAAAAAAATATGCAGAAGCTTTGTTAGTCTCTGAGAGGAGACTGGCTTGGACAAGTGCACCTGCCATTTTTTGGCCCCAGGCAAGAGGCTGTTCCATTACCTCGAGAACAAATGAAAATAAGTAATAGTCAATAAGGTAATTAACTGGCCCCTGAGCTAAGTTCCAGTAATCAAGACTATTGCAAAAGTGATCCAGATGAAAAGCATCTAGTGGTGTTAACTGTCAGGGAGAGGTAAGGAAGTGGGAGACTGATCACAACAAATGGCATTATCCAAAACATGGACAAAGGCCCTCTATCTTGCTGTTGCCTCTGTAAACCTCAAAAAGGCATCCCATCTGCTACACACTTAAGGGTCATACACATAACACAGGTGGAAGATTATAATTCAAAGTGAAAAGGGATGCTGATGAAGCAATGGGGAGGGGTTGAAGAAATAAGGACAGAGTGGAATTTTGGATGCAATCCTTAAGTAGAATAAGAACCATCATATTGATCATAATATTTGTAAAGTTCTAGAAAGTATTTTAAGAATGAAACCAACACATGAATGGAGAAATTAGATTTTCCATAGGGATGACTGCAACAAGAGGTACAGAAAACAGGCAAGAGGAGGCTGGAATTTAACTGTAAAAACTGACAAAGGAAACAAGGTATTGGGAAAGTACAGTTGTGTACACTTACCATAAATGTAGATGTTCGAGTGTATTCACTGTTGCAGTCCTAGCCAATGGGTTATCCAGCTCCCAGTAGCCCTTGATCGGCCAAAACACCAAAGGTAAGTAAATATAACATTGGCTGTCATCTGTTAGGCAGCCAACGTCACTTCCTCAGTCTTTCTTGCCACAAAAGTCAGAAGCCCCCAGAAAACAAAGCTTAAACCAATAGTAATTTTGGCAAATAAAACCAAATTCAGCCTGTACCTTACGAAAAGAGAGTAGGAGAGGACCAAAAAGGGGGAAAGAGGGAGGGGAAACCAGGACTGCAACACAGTGAATACACTCGAACATCTACATTTATGTTAAGTGTACACAACTGTACTATGTTCATCGTGGTTCACTACTGCAGTCCTAACCAATGGGTTGATTACTAAAGCCCAGAGAAAAGGGAGGAGGAGGTACCACCAGAATTAAGGATCAGAGAGAATATCCTGCAGAACAGCAGTGGCAAACCCTGCCCTGGCTCTAGAAAACAAAGGCAAATTATAATGCTTTGTGAAAGTGTGAACAGAGGACTATGTGGCAGCCTCCAAAATGTCTTTAGTAGGGACACCCCTTAAAAAGGATGCAGAAGTGGAGGCTGCTCTTGTGGAGTGGGTCCAAACCCCTTCTGGAGGAACTTTGCCATGAAAGGAATAACAAAAAGTAATACAACGTGCAATCCATTTAGAAATTGTTTGCTTAGAAATAGCTTTGCCCTGAGCTCCAGGGGCAAACCTGACCAACAACTGAGCTGATTTCCGAAGGTCTTTAGTCCTGTCCAGGTAAAACCTGAGCTGTCTGTGCACATCAAGAGAATGTAGGATCCCTTCACCTCTATTTCAAGGATTAGGAAAGAAAGTAGGAAGGCGTATGGACTGATTAAGAGTCAGGCTAGAAACCACCTTAGGAATAAATGAGGGATTGGTTCTCAGAGAGACCCGAGTTGCATGGAAAATAAGAAAAGGCTCCACAGCCATCAAAGCTTGCAGCTCCTAAACCCTTCTTGCTGAAGTTAAACCCAAGAGGAAGGCAGTCTTCCAAGAGAGAAACTTTAAATCTGCAGTGGCAGCTGGCTCAAAAGGAGGAAGAGTGAGTTTCTCTAAAACAAAATTAAGATCCCAGGCTGGAGTAGGTGCCCTTCTGGGATGCTTTAAGTTGCATGCACCTCTGAGAAACATTTTCATCAGGGGACGAGAGAAAAGGGGTTGCTCAAAAGAACAATGAGCAGAAATGGCTGAAGCATGGATCTTGATAGAGGAAAAAAAAAGACCACCCTGCAGCAAATCAGCCAGGTATTCCAGGATCAGAGGAAGAATAGGCTGAGAAGAAGATTCCTCTCTAGTTTGCATCCAGTGAGAGAATCTTTCCCATTTGCCAGCGTAGGAGTTCCTAATGCTAGGCCTCCTGGCCTCCCAAAGCACGTTAACCACCTGCTGGGAAAGAGTAGAAGAAAAGGACTGATTCATACAATGAGCCATGCTGCCAAATGGAGAGACTGAAGATGAGGATGTAGAATGTTTCCCCCTTTCTGAACCAAAAGATCTGGCTTCAGAGGAAGACGCCAAGGAGGAAATTATGCTGTCTGGGCCAGTCTGGAGTTATGAGAATAGTCCTTGGTCTTTCGTCCCTGATCTTCAATAATACTCTGGGAAGAAGAGAAAGGAGGAGGAAAGGCATAAACTGACAGAAGCATCCAAGGGAAGGGCAGAGCATCCACTCTCCAGACTTTGCTGTGATGCTGTCTGGTGCAAAAAAGAGGTAGAAGGTGGTGTCTGGGGAGGAAAAAAGATCCACCTGAGGAGTGCTCCAACGTTGAATGATGCTGTAAAAGACTGCTCTGTTCAATTGCCACTCGTGAGGATCCAGGGTCTGTCTGCTCAACTGCTCTGCCAAAACACTGAGTCTCGCTGGAAGAAACTGAGTTAGGAGATGCAGGCCCAAGAATGCTGCTATGCTCCAGAGATTCATGCTCTGTCTACACAGGGGGTAAGAATGAGTCCCTCCCTGTTTGTTGATGTACCACATGACTGTGGTGTTGTCTGTTCTGACAAGCAGAGTTTCTGGCGAGAGAAGATGCTTGAAAGCTAGTAGGCCTGCTGAACTGCTATCAACTCCTTTAGGTTTACGTGCAGGTGCATCTGCTGGGTGTTTCAATGTCCCTGTATGCATCTGCCATCCAGGTGAGCTTCCCAGGTGTAGTCCGATGCATCCATGGTAAGAACTTGAATGGCAGGGGGTGGGCGAAAAGGCATGCCTTTGTTTTGTAGACAGGCTGTCGCCCATCATAGAAACTCTGTCTGCAGACATGGAAGTAGAGGAATTATCATATCCAGGTCCTGTGTATGTTGACACCAAAGGTTCTTGACGTAACATTGCAATTTCCTCATATGCAGTCTTGCATATGGAATCATGAGAATGCAAGAGGCCATGTATCCCAGAGCTTGCATGTACTTCCTTGCAGCGAGCTGGGACAGGCTTGCCAAATCCTTGAAGTAAACTGAAAGAGTTGCCTGCTTCTCCTGGGTGAGATATATCATCTGGGCGGCTGTGTTCAGACTCGCTCCCAGGGATGGTATCTCCTTGGATGGCACCATTTTTGATTTTTCCTCGTTGAGAGTATAACCCAAGGAAGTGAGAAGAGTCTTTACAAATTCTAGATCCTTCAACAGCTGTTCTTGAGAATTTGCTTGAATTAGACAGTCGTCCAAGTATGGATAAATCTGAATTTTCTTCTGCCTGCAAAAAGCAATGATTGGAGCTAGGCACTTTGTGAAAACTCTGGGAGCAGTAGATAAGCCAAAGGGCAGCGCAGAGAATTGATAATGTTGCTTGCCCACTCGGAAATGATGGTATTGCCAGCAACTTTCCCTGATAGGGATGTGCAGATAAGCTTCTTTGAGATCCAAAGTTACCAGACAGGAGTCCTCGTCTAACCTTGGTAGCAAATGATGTAGAGTGAGCATTGTAAACTTTGGAATTACCAAGAAAGAGTTCAGAATGGATAGATCTAGGATAGGACGCCAGGTGCCTTCTTTTTTTGGAACTAAGAAAAGTCTGGAACAGCAACCCTGGCCTACCTGGTGAGCAGGAACTGATTCTATTGCTCCCAGATGTAACAGAGACAAAATTTGCTTTTCTACTTCTGCCCTTTGGTTTGGAGTGCTCGGGAATCCTTTGGGTACTGGAAAGGTGTGAAAAGAAAACCTGTGTCCTAGGGATACAGTTCTGAGTACCTATTTGTCATCCGTGATGGTAGCCCAGACATTTGTAAAAAAATGCCAACCTTCCCCCTAAAGGATTCGCTGGGCAAGCAAGAACAGGCAAAAGTTGGAGAGAGTCATTGAGAATGTTTAGATTGAGATGTAGGCTTAGAACTTCCCACCTTGGAAGTGGAAGCATGCCAACGCTTAGACCTTTGAGGAGTAGCCACCTGCCTCCTAGAAGATTTGTAACCTCTAGTCTTAGAACGGTTCTACCTGCTGGTATCAGGAAACATCCAGCTATTAGAAGGGTAATTCCTGCTAAAGCGTGGAGGTTGAACTTACAGAAAATCTTTAACAGCTTGCATAGACTTGGCCCTATCCTCCATCTTTTTGAGCACTTCCTCTGCTTTGCTGCCAAAAAGACTGTCCTTATTTAAAGGTACATCTAAGAGCTTAGCCTTGACAGGCTCTGGAAGGGGCTGTTCCCTGAGCCAAGCGTGCTTTCTAATAACAGATCCAGTAGCTGTAGCCCTGCAGGAGGCTTCTAGAATGTCAAAACTACAATGTAATGAATGTTTATTGACAAGACTGGCAGAATTCAGCAAATCCTGCATATCCTTATTCTCTGCCAAAATAGGCATAACTTGCAATCCTAGACTTAACAGCCTCCAAGGTGTGCTGCTGATACTTAAACTTATGAAAAAGGCAATTACGAGACCTAATAGCAAGAGTGGCAGAGGTATAAACTTTTTTACCCCACCTATCTAGGTTCCTAGATTCCTTGTCGGAAGGAACATGATTTTTGGTAACAGTGGCTTTAACTCCTTTATGCCCTTGAGAAATAACTTCTGGATCAGCTAGCGGATTTCTGAAAAGAAACAAATGAGAATTAGGAACTCTATAGTACCTGTCAGGTTTCCTGAGAGCAGGAGGAACTGAATTTGGAGTCAAGGAATTTTCCAGAAAAACATCATCAACCACTTCCAACACTGGAGGAATAGCCAGAGGCTTATGCTGAGGCAAATCCAAAAACTCCCTGATCCTTTTCTTAGATTGGGGATAATCCTGACATTCCCATTTAAAATGCTAGAAGTATCAGAACCAGAATAAGACAAAGCCTCAGGAGAGACATCCCTACCCCTTTTAGAAGGAGGAGGCTGTGAACCCCTAATAAGAGTAAAAAGGTCATTAGCCATTTTAACCATTTGAGATTGAAGGGAAAGAGAGGAAACTGGAGCCTGTTTCTTCACAGGCTTACAACTGGAAGATTTACCTGCAAGTCTAAAGGACTCGGGAGGCCTGACAACCGCTGAAGTCATGGTAGAGGTCGTTGGTATGAGCTTGTTGTCCGAACGAAGAAAGGAGGCCTCGGACACCGCAGCCAGCTTAGCAACTCTGGGTCCAGCTAAAGAGGTGACAGGCAGAAGGTCAGAAGACAAAATGAAAGCCAGAGGCCTGGGGAACTCTAAAATGGTCTCAACCGAGTCCTGCAGTTGAAAATCCATGGGCTGCAGGGGCTGCAAAGGCGCCTCAATGGCTACCGCAGGACTGATGACCAACTTAACATCATCCAGAGACTTGACCCTCTGAAGCCTATCATGGTCCTTATCCTTATGCTTCTCAGGGATATCCGAAGCCTGAAGTCCAGCGGACGCCATACCGACAAACTTAGGCCACACTCCAAAATGCTAAGCTAAAAGCTTAGCCTGATAATGAATAGTATGTGAATTAAATGAAGCACAGAGATCACAATTAGAAATGTGGTCAAGGCCTAACCAAATAATACAACAGGAATGAATCTCTATGGGGAATCTGCTTTTCATAGGTAAGACAATTATTAACCTTTTCTGACATTCGTTACGGCAAGAAATGAGGATCCCCAATGGGGTACTTAGCTGTAGTTGACTTCAACTTTGTAGTCGGAAACCAAAAAGGTAAACTGCCGACCAGCACTCATGCAAAAAATGCTTCTGCTTTGGGCTCCACAGCAAGGAAGACTGAGGAAGTGATGTCGGCTGCCTCCTTTTGTATCGGACGTCCTGATGTCCTTTACAACAGTCGACAGCCAATGTCATATTTACTTACCTTTGGTATTCTGGCCAATCGAGGGCTACCAGGAGCCAAATAACCCATTGGTTAGGACTGCAACAGTGAAACATGATGAACATCAAACAACTAGAGAGGGAAAGGTAAAAGAGTAGGCTGAGGCCAAGACGTTTGTGGTACAGGTTACAGATGGACTTCCCTATCAGGGATTGATATTTAAGTTTAGGCAAAGAAAAAGGGATAGGGGATTCCTAAGAGCAAGTCCTGCTATGGTAGAGTTTTTAGCAGAATCTAGAACAGAAGCTGTTGTTTGTTTGTGTCTTTCGGCTTTTCCCAGTTAGGGGTCGGAATAATTAGTAGAGCATATAAAATATTGCATGATAAAGTACAGTTGTACAAGAAACTTACTATGGCAGTTGATGGGTTGTAGATCACCGATGCCCAAGCCAGGTTACCAAAGCTTTACCTTCCTAGGACGTATGTCTTGATAATGACCTCATCTAGTAGGCACCAGGGTATAAAGTTGGACGTATGAACGTGACCTTCAAACCATTTCCAAGCCAGCAGCGGCTTGTTGAAGAAAACCAAAGACAAAGATTGGTCATCTAGGAGGGGCTTAGACTGAAAATGGTACGAAAGTTCATAGGTTCATAGGTTTATACTAGGCTATCTGCCCTAAGGCATTTATAAGCCTAGCCCAAAGTTTTGTGGCTTATGCCACCCCTTATATGAAAAAATACTGTGCCCATTAGTTTGTTGTGCCTCTGTCCAGCAGTGACACAGAGATGATTCCCGGGGTAAACCTACGATCTCTCCCATCCACAGGTCAAGATTTCTCTTGAACAGAGCCAGCGAGGTGCTCTGCCTCACATGGACCGGGATTTTATTCCACAGCATAGGGAGTCTCTGAGTGATAAATCTATCCCTCCAGCACGTCCTATTTATATCCGTGCTAAGGTTCAAGTCGCTTGCTCTAGTGGCTTTGGTGGATTTGGATTTTTTGAGGTGGAGCATGTCCATTAATTCCAGGTTGGACATGGCCTTGTATGTCAGGCACATGTCACCTCTGAGGAGACAGTATGCGACTGAATAGAGCTGGAGTTTCTTCAATCTGGCAGCATATGACAGATTTTGGAGTCCCTTTATCCTTTTGGTGAGGAACTTTTGGGGTCTCTCCAATTGCTGCAGATGTCGGGTGAGATACATCCCGAATGGGGCATTGTACTCGATCATTGGTCTGATAAGTGAAGAGTACAGGGGAACAATGACCTCACTAGATCTGGATGTGAATCCCTTCATGATCAGGTGGGCAATGTAGAAGGTCTTTCTAACCACTTTAGCAACGTGAGTGTCAAAAGAAAGGCCACTGTCAACCTGGGTCCCCAGGTCCCTGATAACCTCTTCTGTGCTTAGTGGATTGCCACCTATATGGTAGCTTGGGGTTACCTTGTTTTTCCCGAAGGGTATGACTATACATTTTTTGGCGTTTAACTTCAGGCCATGGCTCTGGCACCAGCTATCTGTTTCCGTGAGTCCCTTCTGAAGGATATCCGTGTCCGATGCACTTTCCACTATGGCACCCAGTTTGCAGTCATCTGCAAACTTTGTCAGCCAAAGTCCTCCCATGTTGGCCTGTACTTCTGATATTGAGTTTGTATGCATCTGTGCTAGCAAGGCACAGAGCTTGTGCCAATAAGGACAGCCAGGACTGTTCCCCCTCCGGAAAGCTGTAAAATTCATAGATATTGAGTTTGTATGTGTCTGTGCTAGCAAGGCACAGAGCTTGTGCCAATAAGGAGAAAAAAGAAGGGGGATAAGGTGAATGGGAAGGAACACTGCAACAGTAATCAGTAGGACACCTATTGCTATGATAAGTTCTTACACAACTGTACTATGTCCTGACTCAGTCAGTGTTGCAGATTTTTAAACAAATGGGAGATTCCAATACATGCTGAGAGAGAAGGGTTGCAGATTTAATACGAAAAAGTGGACAAGGAGTCCAAAATGCCAGACAGAACAGTTCTGGTAAACACTGTCCTGGACCTGGAGAACGTGTCTAGCTTGTGGTATTTTGTGAAGGTGTGAACAAATGACCAGGTAAGCTGCTTCTAAAATGGACCTGGTACCTCCTTGTAGAAAGCACCTGATGAAGCCACTACTCAAGTGGAGTGTGCTTTTGGCCTCGTGGCTGAAGTTTTTCCATAGCAAGATTAGAAGAAAGAAACATCCATTGAGATCCAGGAAGCAATAGAATGTTTGGAAACTGGTTACTCTAACCTGAAATCCATAAAGGAGACAAATAGCTGATCTGTTTTTTTTCGGATATCCTTGGTTTTGCCCAGGAAAAGCATCAACTGCCTGTGAATGTTGAAAGAGTGTAATATACTACCCCCCCCCCCCCATTTTGGGGGTTGGGGAAAAAAGTAGGCAGACTGATTGCTTGGTTGAGGTAAGCTCACTAACCACTTTTGCATGAAAGCTGGACTGGCCCTGAGGCTTACCTTATCTTTGTGGAAGCTAAGGAAGGGTGGAACAGCCATGGCAGAATGGAATTCTGAGACACTGCGGGCTGAAGTCAGGGTGAGGAGGAGCACTGCTTTCCAAGTGCAGAATTTCAGAGTAGCCAAAGCAGCTGGTTCAAAAGGGGTCATGCATAAAGGAACTTCCCTATCCCTGGGAAGGAGAGAGCATCTGTCCTCTAGGCTAGAGGTGATGGATTCCTTGTGCAGAAAAGCACAGGTGATGCTTGGAGGAGGCAAACAGGTCTATCTAAAGGGTCTCCCCCGTCTGTGAGTTTTTGATATGAACATCTCTGTGTTCAAGGAACATACTTGAGGGTTCTCAAAGTCCCCTGCTTAGAGAGTCTCCCAATACATTCTGATGAGTGGAAATATACATCGCTGTACGTGTAAGATTTAGCTGACCAGGCTAGCTTTGAGACCTCGTGTGCTAGCCTGCACAGGGAATAGGACCTTCTTCCTCTATGCTAGTTTATGTACCACATCACTGTTGTGTTGTCCATGTGCTCGTGCAGAATGACTGGTTTCCAAAGATGTGAGAAAATCTATAGGGCTTGTAGGAATGCCCTAATTTCCTTTAAGTTGATGTGTTCTTTGAGTACATGGGCAGGCCACTGCCCGTGGACTCTGAGGTCTCCTGTCCATGCACTCCCCCATGTCCTGTCTAAAGCATATGTAAATAGGACTTGGTTGTGGGGGGGGGGTGGCTGGAGTGAATAGAAAGCCTGGGTTGAGCATAACCTGGTTTCTCCACCAAAGGAGGTCCTTCTTGATGCAAAGGAGATGAATGTGGGTATTGAGGGGATGAGAGTGCATGGACCACAATGACTTCAGACACCATTGTATTTTCCTCATGTGTAGTCTGAGAGGCTGCACTGGGATGGTGGATGCCATGAGTCCTCTGAGCTTGTTTAGCTGAGCAATGATCCTCACTGGAACGTATTAAGAACTCATTGGCTAGGGAGGTGATGATTTCCTGAGGAATACAGGCATGCATGGCAGACATGACTAGATTAAATCCTAGAACAGTCAGAATGTGGGTGGGAATGAGATGGGATTTTTTTTTTTTTTTTTTTTTGTAATTGATGGTGAATACCAGGAGAGCCAAAAGTCATACAGTATAGTGGAGGTGTTTAGAAGAATGTCCCTGGGTAAACCCAGGAGTAGCAAGCTGCCCAGGTAAAGGAAGATTTGTATGCCCTGAATACAGGAAAATGCTGCTACTGGAGCCAGACACTTTGTGAAAACCCTTAGAGTTGTAGACAGACCAAAGAGAAAACCCTTGGAGTTGTAGAAAGACCAAAGGGCAAAGCAGTAAACTGAAAATGGAATGATCAAATAAAGAACCTGAGAAATTTTCTGCAGGAAGGGTGGATGGGAATATGGAGACAACCATCCTTTAGATCTAAGGATACCAGAAAATCTTGAGGAAGTAGGAAAGGTAAAAGAATTTGTAAGGACAGCATTCTGAAGGAGGAAACTCTCAGGAAGGTGTTCAGCCTGGCAAGGTTCAGGATAAGCCTCCACTGATCCTCTTTCTTTGGAAGATCCTGGAGTAAAATCTCTTTCCTAAATAGGAAGGGGGGGCACCACTTCTATGGCTGCCTTGGCCAGTTAAGTCTTGCATGATAAGGTCTTGCATGCATACCTGACTGGGAGGAGGAGGAGGTACCCCCCCCCCCCCACCTTCCCAAGAGAAAACCTTCTTGATAATGCTTAACACTCTCTTGTCTGAAGTTACTATTTCCCAGAAAGGAAAAGAAAGTCTTCTGGAGGGAAGAGTGGAGGGGTTGGTTTGGGGGGGGGGGGTCGGGTGGAATATAGTCACAGGCAGTCTATTACCAAACTGAGGCCTCCCCAAAGGGGTATCCTTAAGAGTTTTTTCTGTGAATCTTTTCTTAGGAATTTTCATTCACCTATGAAGTGTTCTAGGATCTCTCTAGGCAAAGGAGGTAGATGTTGCTGGATATTTCTAAGGAATTTGGGAAATGTATGCAACAGAATCTGATGGCAATCTTTCACTCTCTTGCCCTGTTCCTGCAAAGCCTTGAAAAGACTGGTAGCCTGTCAGCCAAAAAGGAGATTATTATCCAACAGGAGTCTTGTATGTTAGACTTGAAATCTTCTGGGATAGGTTGGCTTCAAAGCCAGAGATACCGCCTAAACAGTGGCAGCCACCATGAAAGAGGCATCCATGCGATCACATGAAGTTATTAGACTAATGGCCTTAGGGCCCTTACAAGCCTAGCCAAGTTCTACCCTTATTTCCACGATCAGCACCTGCTGCCCCTGTCCAAGAGGCATGCATGTGGAACCTCCAGGATGAATTTACAGTTACCCATCCAATCATACTGAGTGCATTTGAAGAGGACCAATGAGGTGCTCTGTTTGACATGAAGTGGGAGTTTGTTCCAAAGGTATGGTAACCTCGGGGAAACAAATCTGTCCCTCAAGCAGGTTCTATTAACGTCACATAAAAGGTTAAGTTCTTTAGAGCCAGTAACTCATGTACAATATGACTTAAAGAGATGCAGCAATTCCAATAAAGCAGGGTCAGAGATTGTCTTATATGCAAGGCAGAGGATCGCCTCTGAGTAGTCTGTATGAAACAGAATAAAGTGACAGTGATTTCACATGATCCACATAGGACAGATGCTGAAGACCTACAATTTTCCTTGTGAAGAACCTTTGTGGTCACTCCAACTGGTGCAGGTGCTTAGAAAGGTACATACCAAAAGGGGTGCTGTACTCAATTATTGGCCTGATAAGGGAACAGTACAGAGAGGTTATAACAACTTCTTTCTGGAGGCAATGCCCTTACTTATGAGATGAGCACTACAGAATGCCCTTCTTACCACTGTGGAGACATGGTGGTCAAAGGTGAGGTTGCTATCAACCTGTGTGCCCAGGTCTCTCACCACTGAGTGCATACTTAAGGTATTGCTATTGATGTGGTAGTTAGCAGAAACATCGCCCTTACCGAAAGGGATGATACTTTTTTTGCATTGAGTTTAAGGTCATGACTTTGATACCAATCATTCTTTTGTGTAAGACCCTCTTTGTAGGATATTGATATCATTTGGAGATTCTATGACCACTGACAGTTTGCAGTCATCAACAAACTTTGTTAGCCACAGACCTTTAGTTTTTGCTTGTACTTCAAAGAAATAGATTCTAAACAGTAGAGGTCCCAGGACTGATCCCTGTGAAACACCACTGGTTACAGGTCTGCTGTTGGAAGTAGATTCCCCTATTTTGACTATATGAATTCTATCAGTGAGCCAGTTAGTAACCCATCTAATGAAATAAGGGTTGATACCTAGCTAGATGAGTTTGTCAATGATGCCCAAGTGGGGGATAATGCCAAATGCCTTGGGTCAAGGTAGACTGTATGCACAGATTTCCCCTCATCCAGGGCCTTGGTGACTGTCTCACAGAAGTCCACCAGCTTTAGCAGGCATGATCTCCATTTGACAAATTTAGACTGAGTAGGGTCAAGTGTTTGTTGATAAGGTTCATGATGATTCACTCCATGGCCTTGTAGATAATGTTAGTCAGGCTAATAGGTCTACAGTTCCCGGGGTCAGTGGAAGCACCACTTCTGTGCAAGGGAATAATGGTGGCCATTTTCCACTTAGCAAGGATGAAGCCAATGCTTAGACTATGACTGAAAAGAGTACCCAATGGTGTTGCTAATTTTTGTTGGAGCCCATGTAGGACACAGCCTGGGATGTTATCAGGTTCCATAGATGATTGTGCTCCTGGCCTTCAAGAGAACATTAACAACCTACTTTTTAGAGATACAAGGAAGGTGGCAGGGATGTCATGGGGTACACGTGGTGGGGGATGGGGGAGTGAAGTTTTCACAGAACCTGTTAGCCAACAGGTTAGTTTTGCCCACAGGTTCACTATATGTGGTATCATTAACTACCAGTTCAGCACAAATCTGGGCGTTTCCTTTTAGGTTATGGATGTAACTAAAGAACGCCTTATGGCTGTCTTTAGCTGAGAAAGCCAATATGGATTCATAGTTTGTTTTGGAGGACCTCACAAGGAGTCTTATTCACTTGTTTATGCTGATGAGGGAGTGTTCCAGTTTAGGGCTTGCTCTCTCTTACTCTTAGATTGCAATTTCTTCCACTTATTGTAAAGCCTGTTAATGGCAATTGTCCACCAGGCAGGTTTGCTCTTCCTTGAGGAGCTTGTTTTGGTCCTATCAGGTAAGGCCAAATCAATGCAATTATACAGGTGTCTGTACTGTAGAACTTGGCATAGTTGCCAGTTCCATCTGAGGGGTGAGGTGCAGAGAAGCTATTTATACCATCCATTAACAGGTTATAATCTGCTTTGGAGAAGTTTTTTAGTTTAGTTGCTGCTAGCAGGGGTCAGGTGTGATAGTTACTTCAGATGAGATTGATTTGTGGTCAGAATTCACCAGGGAAGACCTCAAAGTGGGTGTGCTACAGTAGTCCCCATATTGGTAAGCACCAGATCCAGGATGTTAGCACCCCTTGTGGGGTGCACTAGAGTTAAAGTCGAGGAACCTTTGGTCAAGTGAGTTTGAGCATGAGTAATTTACCAAGGCAGTGGATGGGTAGATAAAGTCATCCAAAACCATGGTGTGCTGATGTATCCTGATAGACTCAAGTAGCTCTATCTAAACAGGCAGAGTGGGTGCCCTAATTCATGGAGAGGGTCCTGTTGCTTGCAATGACTTGAATAGGTGTCCTACCAATGGTTAATTGCACCTGTAGTATTTCCAGGGAATCATGCTCTTTGACCAATCTGGAGGTGTAGTTATCTTTAATGAAAATTGATACACTGCCTCCTTTAGTTTTCACACCTTCGGTTTGTAATCTGTACGTGTGGAAGGAGGTGTAACCCAGTACGGCTGGGGTGCTCTTCACAGTCTTGAACCCAGGTCTCAGTGACTGCACAAATATCTGCATCTTCCAAGGTGAGGACTGCTTACAGTGAGTGCAGTTTCGTATTAAGACTCCTAGCGTTTAGGCAGCATAACATTGAGGTTGTTTTTAGATGGAGTTTTTACGTCTGGAATTTTGTCCTTGAGACACTGCCTAAAAAGGCACTATGGGGGTGGCAAGAGCTTTAGCCAGTAACGGAAATCCCAGGGGAGACACATGAACACTATCTCTGGCAAAGCACTGAGGTCTGTCGATCATGCCACCCCAGGCTGACAGATACTGGATCCCCTTAGAATGACACCAGAAACTAAGCCAGTTATTAAAGTCAATCATTTTCTGTTTGTGAGGCATCATCCTAGGTGAAGGCAAAATGCTGTTTAAGGCTAGGGACATTCCTGCTCGAGACACACAGTCGGAGAGCTCAGTCATGCCTCACTTCATATAGTCTAGAGAGGTACGTCTCAAGTCGTTCACACCAACACGGACGATGATGGAGTCATAACAGTATCTGTTGTTGAGAGACCTGACTGCATGTGTAATATGGTGTATCCTAGTACCCAATAGACAGCTGACCATGACCTTTTCCTTATTCAGCCTGGTGAAAGGGACATGTGTGTCTCACTATGGAATCACCTATGACTAATATGTTTGGTTTTGTAGCATGCTTGAGTTTGTGTTTGAGAGGTCTCTGGTGTTTAGGCATGTTTCTGGTGAGGACCTTGGCATATGTAGATGTGAGTGATGTGGGTTTGGGGTGGAGTAGGAGGTGAGGTGTGCATGCTGACAACCTCTTCATTGTCATATGTACTAACTGGTGTGTGACAGAGCATGGATTCAAGGTTCTTAACATAGTTGCATCTCTCACATGTTGAGCTTGTGGGGACTAGGAGTAGAGGGTTGTCTGTGAACATGAGGCAGTTGCTACACCACCTCAGGATGCCAATGTCGACTAAGCTGGCTGGGGAAACAGTGGGTAATTGTTCGTCCATAGTGTTAGGTAAATTTATATGGTCAGGAAAAGAGGTCACACTTAAGAATGGCTAGCGGGTGAGGGGTGTGTCGGTACCTCTGAGGCTAGGTTTAGTGTTCCACCTGATAGTAGAGCAGGGTCAAATAAAATAAAACTCTGTAGGACCACAAGTTAATTACCAAGGGAAAATTTAACAAGCAAAACATTTGCATCTAAACCACCAATGGTGACCATCGCTATGTGGCAGTCCACGATGGTGCATTGCAAGCAGACAAGTGCAAACGCAGGCCTTAAACAAAACAAGAGATAACCCTTTTAACTAAAACTAGCCAATAAAGGTGCTCTCTCTGAGCACTACTCCAACCACCATCGATAAGATGGGACCCAGACAGCACTCTCCTCCCACAAGGGTGCAGAAGGGCCTTCACCTACAAGGATGGCTTGAATTTGATGCTCAGAAGTTACAAAACAGACCCAGAAACAGCAAACCTGGAACTGGGTTATGCTACAGCTAAAGTAGTACAGTATACAGTAAAATGTGGCAAAAAACAGTTCAGACAATTCAAGCACAGAGTAGAATACAAATACAAATTAAATATGCAACATAAGAGCAAAAGCAGGCATTTACAGTTAGTTGGAAGCAACAAATGCCTCATATCATCCAGTATCTCTGTGAAGATATGATTTTAGTGCTCAAGTGATACCAAACAGTCTAGATTCAGCAAGTGTGAATCTAGCCTATGCTATAAAATGCAGAAGTACAAGAAATTCAAAGTGCATAAAAGCACAGTCATAACAGCAAGAAACCGTTTAAATAAAGCAGCAATTTACTAGAAATTCCCAGCTTGAAGGGTGTAGGTCACACTCTCCCACCACATGAGTCTAGACACAAACCTTCCTAATGTAAAACAACTGGTTTTAGAGCCCAGATGCTTAAGCCACAACTAAAACACTTCAGAATACAGACACAATAGGCCTTCAACCAGCAATTTCCGGCTTAGAAGGGTGTAGGCTATCCTCTCCTGCCACAAGAGTTTAGACTATGAATCCTCCTAATGTAAGGTAACTGGTTTGGAATCCAAGTGCTTAAACCAGAATAAAGACACTTAGAATAACAGGCACAATAGACCTTCACCAGCAATTCCCAGCTCAGAAGAGAGTAGGGCACACTCCCCTGCCACAAGAGTCTAGACCTCAACCTTCCCAATGTAAAATAACTGGTTTGAAGTCCAAGTGCTTAAACCAGAACTAAGACACTTTCAGAAAAACAGACACAATCATCCTTCAACCAGCAATTCCCAGCTTAGAAGAGTGTAAGCTATCTTCTCCTAGCAGCATACTTTGCCTGGCTAGTAAAGACTGCATATGCTGTTTTGACTCCAGTGTCTGCGGCTCTGACAGTCTTGCATCATGACTGAACTGGAGAGAATATGCATTTGGTTACTTGAGTATGGTAGTTTACACCTCTGAAGACTAAAGTGGAATAAGTATAAACTTTCTTAACCCACCTGTCCACTGTACGACTGTCCTTGTCACTGAGAAGAACATTTATGCCAGAAAGCAACTTGGAATCTGAGGCCCGAGAAACTGCAACTGGGTCTGCCACAGGGTTTTTGTAGAAGTAACTCAGGTTAATCAGAAACTTTATAGAACCTATCTGGCCTTTTTGGAGCAGGAGGCTGAGAATCTGATACCAAAGAATTGGCCTGAAAGGCATCCAGGTAAGCATCTAGTACTGGGAGAACTGGAGGAGGGGCTGGAGTGCCCACCTCTAATAATTTGTTGCATCTCTTTTTGCACTTAAGACACTTGTCTAGACTGCTATTCAAAATGTTTCATCATGCTTTGTAAGGTTTCTCCAAAGGCGGCCTCTTCTAGGGGGGAATCTGGAGAGAAGGAGTCTCCTTCATCTGAAGAAATCTATTCTGAAGAGTGTAACTGGGATGAGTAGTCGAGAGAAAGATCAGAATCCTTGTCCCTCCTTCCTCATCAGAGAAGGACGAATCTAAGGCTTATTTGTATGAAGTAGGCTGAGACCCAAAGAAAGGTGGCTTCAGAGACATGATTTCCTTGAATAACTCCTGAGAAAAAATCTTTCTCCTTCGATGCAGAAGGTGATGTCAAGTGTTTAAGTTTTTTTCTTTTTTTGGGTGACATCAGCCTGAATTAGATTAGGGAGGTCTTAGCCTTGGCACATTTCAATGAGGGAATCTGGAATCTCTCCCCAAAAGGATCTGAGGTATTCCTTGAGGGCCCTCAAGAGATGTGGTTCATCAGAGGGACTCAGTCATCTGCAAGACTTCAGGAGCTGTACCTGCCTCTGGCAGGGTCACAGTAAAGGGCATGTGAGAAGACGACTGGCATACTGCAGGTCTGACCACCTCAGCAGGTACGTTTGATTCTGAGATGAAAAAAGGAGAATACTCTCTAGGTCTTTTTAATTTTTTTTCTTTGGCTGGAGGCTAATGCATAGGCCTTCCTACATGGTGGAATGGGCCAAGCTTTTCAGGCATTGGGTCTTGAAGAAGGTGTTAAGTGTGAAACATTTAAGCTATAGGGTTTTAGGAATGAACAACTGACAGCTGCAGCAGGATTTATAGTCACCAAGAAAACTGCACACTCACTAAACTGATGAAAAAGCACAAATATTGACTGTAATACTTTTAAGGATGGATCTCCTTTGTGTCAACACACGAAGTTTATTAAATATATAAGGTTGCCAAAGAATGTAGAAACCCAAATGGGATACAATCCACGTACTGTCCGTGTTTAGGAATAATGTCTAATTAATTGTCACAGGCAATATAAAGTGCATAAAACAATGTAAAATAAAACCAGACCTGGGTTCCAGTCAGTTGAAAAATGATAGGAAAATTTCCGTTTTTTCGTTTTTCCGTTAATTCTCTTCTGTAAAAAAAACTCTCAGGATGGCCAGCCCTGGTAGCGATGTTGTAGCTTTTTTTATGTGAGGAACACAGTGAAACGCTGTTAATAATCAACCATCATAACCAAATGTGGCTTGGTGTAAATATTCTGTAAGTGTGTCCAACAGTCCGTCCAAGTCACTAAGGTGCAATGCGACCAACTGTCCGCCCAAAGCTGTTGGTGTAGGCAGACTTTAAGTGCAGGTCCGCCCAAAGCCGTTGAAGTAGTCAGACTTTTAGCACAAAACTTTAAACATAAGTCACGAACCCAGTCCGGTGAAGATAAAGATGAAACGAAATAAAGTCCAAAATAGCAGGGTATTCCCACAGTTCACAAGAGCACACTGACAAAATGATGTTAAATGCAACCACGCGTTTTTCGTTCAGATATGTATCTGAACTTCATCAGAAAAAACCCTGATGAAGTTCAGATACATATCTGAACGAAAAACGCGTGGTTGCGTTTAACATCATTTTGTCAGTGTGCTCTTGTGAACTGTGGAATACCCTGCTATTTTGGACTTTATTACGTTTCATCTTTATCTTCACCGGACTGGGTTCGTGACTTATGTTTAAAGTTTTGTGCTAAAAGTCTGACTACTTCAACGGCTTTGGGCGGACCTGCACTTAAAGTCTGCCTACACCAACAGCTTTGGGCGGACAGTTGGTCGCATTGCACCTTAGTGACTTTAAGCCGTACTCTGCTACGGCAGTTTTTCATCGCCTGCATTCTATTTTTGTACGGAAGCTACAACACTGTCACAGTGCGCCTACGCCAATAGTTTTGGACGGACTGTTGGACACACTTACAGAATATTTACACCAAGCCACATTTGGTTATGATAGTTGATTATTAACAGCGTTTCACTGTGTTCCTCACATAAAAAAAGCTACAACATCGCTACCAGGGCTGGCCATCCTGAGAGTTTTTTTACAGAAGTGAATTAACGGAAAAACGAAAAAACGGAAATTTTCCTATCATTTTTCAACTGACTGGAACCCAGGTCTGGTTTTATTTTACATTGTTTTATGCACTTTATATTGCCTGTGACAATTAATTAGACATTATTCCTAAACACGGACAGTACGTGGATTGTATCCCATTTGGGTTTCTACATTCTTTGGCAACCTTATATATTTAATAAACTTCGTGTGTTGACACAAAGGAGATCCATCCTTAAAAGTATTACAGTCAATATTTGAGGATTTATAGTCACGTTCGGGGCCTAGACACAACAGGCACCTAGTGTGCAAGTCTTTGGATGGAATTTGCCTACCGCACTTATCCCTCCTAGCTGACATCTGACAACAATTAAAAAAATGGTAAAATATTTAGAAGGAAGCATCCCCAACAGGGCACGTATCTGATCTAACAAGCAAATATACAGTACAGAGTCCATCAGGTGCAATATCCTGCATTCAGGCTGGCCCTGAGATAATAGGAGGATCACATACATATATCTGACTTTAGATCCTGACACCTACAAGCTGAGGTCATCATCCAGACATATGTCCTGCGAAGGTAAAGCTTTGGTACAGATGTCAGGGAGCTACAACCATCTGTTCAGAATACTGCAATAGTGCCTCAGTCAAGACATCAATAACATTCAATTAGAGGAGGTTAGAAAAATTTGGAAGGAGAGATTGGAAAAGCAAAAATGGGAAAATCTATGGATGGCTCGCAAGTATGCAATAAAGTCCAGAAGGTTTAATTTAAGATTTTTGTGTGTTTGCATAAGTATTTTTGTATCCCAAGCAGATTTCAAAAATGTTTTTCTGAGATACATAGCAAATGTTGGAGGTGTGATGGGGAAGAAAGAGGAAATTGGGAACATGTTTTGAGACTGTAATGAGTTGGCAGATTTAAAAAAATTCCCTACAAAGTACTCTCTCAAATAGTGTGAGTAAATTGCTGTAACTAAGGAAATTATTCTTTTAAACTGTAATGCAGGATCTGAATTGCCTAGACATAAAAAGGCCTTGTAAGTTTAATTCTATTGGCTGCCAAAAAAGCAATTACTAGAAAATGGAAATCAGCATCTAAACCAAATGCATTTGAAGTACTGAAGATTGTAAAACAGATACAAGAACTGGAAGAGGAATCTTTAGAAAAAAGAAGGAGCAAATTACATAGAAATGCATGGAAATTATGGAAACAAAACACGCAAAATAATGCTCAGGAAGGGGAGGTGTGATGTTTAAAAGAAGGTAGGAATTGAGGTAGTTATATAATGTTGGAGTGAAAGACCGTTGTTATAAAGAACGAAAACATGCAATGTATAATGTGGGTAAATGGAAAAGATTTTAAATATGGACTGCTTTCTTTTCTAATAATATATGTGTGCCTATATCTTAAGTGATACTTTAATAAAGGTGTTTAAAAAAAGGCATGTGACTTGGACAACCACCGACTTTTACAGATCACGTTTTAGGAAGGAAGCAAAAATGGTTTTAAACAACCTTCTTGGCAGATCTTTTATCATCAGTATAGGCTCTTCCCTCTCTTCTTTAGCACCAAAGACCAACAGAGTCCCATAACGGTCACTGATAGCTTCATTGTCCTTATTGCTCTTTACCAACCCTCTTACATTCTGACATTCCAAACCTCAAAATACCTCTCTGTAACAATGGTGTGGTTATTTCCAGAGCCTTGCCTTCCTATGTTACCATGGGAAACACAGCACAAATTGGCCTTACTAAACCTTAAATGTGGGTTGTAGAAAATGGTTTTAGTCCATATTAAGAAAGCCAAAAAATATTCTCTGGAACAGTGCCACAGTAGAAATTCATCTCTCTAAACTGGACTATCACTGAATCTGCATAAAGCCTTGAAACAACCTCATGGCTAGAACACATTGCTCTGACTATCTCATAACAAACAAAAGCTAAAACCAAGGCTTACATTCTGGGTCCCAAAAATGGCACTTTTTTATGTTCTTCCAGACAGAAATACACTACAGAAAGGAACAAATTGCACCACCACAATTAGAATAAAATCTCCTCCTAAATGTCTCTTCATTGCATAAAAATCTAGACCTCATAACAAACAAATGTACATACAATCTGTAGTATTATCAAATTAGTTCCAAGGTGTTACTGCTCTACCCTCAATAAATCAAATAGCCCATTAAAAATGATTTACTGCTCAGCTCCTTACTTTTTAGATATTTGAAAGTGGAATCTCATCCACACCTGTAAAACTAACCCTCATACCCTGCCAATACAATATCATATCTCAAGCCAATAAAGACACTGTTAAAAGAGCCACAGAATACAATTCACTCCAGCAACCAGCTTTTTTTAATGTAAGGACAAAAAATCTGAGAGTCTTGTGCATCCTTCCTTAGAGGCACTTCTGATCATAAACATTTCATCACAACTAATGTATCTGGAATGAAGCGTTCCAGGACCAATGCACTCATTTGGTAAACTAATTTGAATGACTAAGTAAATAAATGCTGTGACTTCAATATTTACTTTGTCAGATAATTATCTGTCTTTATCTAATTCCCTCCTAACTGATGCAGTTCCTTGATTTACAGCTTTCTCATACTACTTTATTTCAAGTGAGACTCCCCCATGCTTCTTTCCTTTAAGAAGCCATGTAAATATATCTGTAATATTTTATTGTGTATGTTACAAACTTTAACTTCTGTTTTGTCTAACTGAACATGTGCAAATATTTGCTACTGTATTACTATAAATCCTACTAAAGTACTGTATTAATATAAATCCTACTCACAATCCCCCCAGCTATTAAATATCCACTCCCTTGTGTAAACACCCACTTTCACTATTATTAACCTATACTAGCCTCAGTGTATACATAGTTAAATTTACCTTCTTGCCCAGTCGGTATACCTGCAGTTGCCGATACTTTTTTCTACTATCAGTTCTCTTGCCCACTCCGTTCCCCCTTCGGGCTCACTCCACTCCCCTACCCTACCCCCAAATCCCACCCACCCCAGTACTCCTATCTTTATTCTAACCCTGTATCTCCTCCCCTTCCCCTTAGCCAATCCTGGTCTCTACCCCTCCCCCTAACATTCTTCAATTACATAATCCTCCCCATCTCCATCTCTTTTCTGCCTGAACTCTCAGCCTTACTCCTCCCCTTCTCACTAAACTCCCCTATCATCCCAGCTTCCTGCTCCAAATTTAAATTACTCTTATTAAGAATGACTCCTCCACTTCCACAAACTTCCCTTACCCCTTATATAAGCATTGTCCTCCTGTCTTCAATGCAACTTCCTATTCCTTTTACAAACTACCGCCTTCCTTTTCTCCCCCCACCTCCTCCACTCTCACCCATCACCACCCCATCACTTCTCACTCCCACAATACACCCCTCTCTCTACTTCAACCTAACCATCTTCACTATTTTAAACAAACTTCTAAGCATTTCATTTAAACCTCCTACAACCAAAGATAAATTGTCTGTCCTACTAAATACTAGTTGTAAACCAAAGGTCCTGCGCTATTCTTTCTCTAACTGGCTTGCTCTAGCAGGAGACATTCACCTCAACCCTGGACCCAAGTCCAGCAACAATCTCACTCCCCCTATCTCTTCAAATAATACCAACCACAAATACCTCAAACTCATTACCATTAACTCCCAGAGTATAAAAAACAAAATAGCACTCTTCCATGCTTGGCTTAATCATACTCTACCAGATATAGTAGCAGTTTCAGACAACATGGCTAAAACCCCACATTGCTACTAAACCAGCACAGTTCCTGATGCCAAACAGCAGGACTAAACGCCTCCCAAACACACTTATGCTTGTTCTGGAAGTCAAAGGCAAAAACAACAAGCTGCTACTAAGCCAACACAGTTCCTAATTCCAAACAGCAGAACTAAACACCTTCAATAAGCACAGTCAGAGAGGTGAAACTCATCAAAGATAAACCCAGCCAGATAGCCAAACTCACTGAAGCAGGTCTTTTTAAATTCCAAAGGGATAAGCAAACAAGACGCCAATAAACAAACGACTTCAATTTTATTAAGCACCACAATACTACTTTCTGTCGGCGCCCCATCAGCATTCTCATTAATAGGTCTATCCAGGAATCTTATGTCCCCAAATTATGGTGTGCTGCTTTTATCTTACCCCTCCACAAAGGAGGCAAAATTAATAGCATCTCTAACTTCCAACCAATACCCATTCTTTCCCCAATTTCAAAATCCTTGAAAAATGCATCCACCAGCAACTCATACCTTACCTCATCAATAATCAACTCCTCACCCCTAGACAACACAGCTTCTGTCCTGGCCACAGTACAATAACTGCTCTCCTCTCTTTCTTAGACATAGTCAACCGTGCCCAGAACTTTGGAAATATTGTCTCCACTGTTTTCTCGATCTTTCCAAGGCATTTGACACTCTCTCATACCCATCTTCTGAATCACCTTTCAAGCCTCAATCTCTCCCAAAAATCCCTTACATGGTTCAATAGTTAACTCTCTGATAGATCCCAGGCTGTAAAATGGCAAACTGGTACCTCAACCTTCCTTCCAACCCCAACCGGGGTCCCCCAGGGGTCTATACTCAGACCAATGCTCTTTAATATATTCATCAATAGTTTTTATGCTGCAATTCCAAACACTCAAATAGTGCAATATGCAGACAACTCCACTTTAGTCTGCTTTGCTCATAGCCTTCCCGAGCTCCAGGCAAAAACACAGTTGGCCTTCACAACTACAGAGAACTGAATGCTTCAAAACCATCTCTCCCTTAATGCCAATAAATCCAAAATCCTTCTTTTCTTCCCCCTCAAAAGCCCTCTCTCTCAGCAAACAATCCTTCAATATCATCAGCCATACCAACTCCACTACAGAAGTAGTTCCTTTTGCTAAACTTCTTGGGGTTACCATTGATGAACACCTGACGTTCGATACACATGTCCAACTAAATATTAAGAAAACTCATCAGAAACTTGGTATGCTATACAGAAACTCTCACTTTCTCTCCCCTTCTACTAGGCAAACTCTCGCCACTACCTACATACTACCATCACTACTGTACGGTGCTCCACTACTAACAAACCTCTCTTCCACCATCTCTGCAAAACTAGAAATCTGTTACAACAAAATCTCTAAATTTGCTACTAAATCTAACCACTCCTCGCATCACTGTACCTCTCTCCAAATGCTTAACTGGATAGAGCTTCCCAACTACCTTGACTACCTCCAAATCAATACAGCCCACAAATTAATCTTTAAACCTACTGCATGCCCTGCTCTAGCAAATATCTTACCATCTTACACACCTCACAGACCCCTAAGATCTGCCCAACAAAATCTACTTTCTGTATACAAACCAAAACATCCTGCTGGCCAGTTTCTATTATCCTTTTCCTTAGCCAAAAAATGGAACTCTCTCCCACCCTCACTACGACTCTCTAAAAACTTCAAATCCCAGCTCTTTTCCTACCTCTCCCATAATTGGAAATGTAAATGCACCCTACCTACCTAATCTTGCTAATGTCCCTATTCTGCTAATTCTCTCCTATACATGTACTTCCACGTGTACCTCTACACCTTGCTTTTTTTCCCTCTACAGCTTCTCCTTTCTCAATTGAACATACTATATCAAAACCTTGAATGTATATAATGTAAATACTGTACATAGTTTTGTAACTCTACTCTCTCTCACTATTTGGAAATGTTCTCTTTTATTTCTACCTACATACTAACTTAATGCTAAGAGATGCTGCTAACTAGCTACATTAATCATCTCTGGCACGTCTGTACTCCACTTTTGCCACTAAACAACTGCCTCGCTCTACTTACACCAGATTATTTTTCTACTAAACAACCACCTCCTTCTCTATTTCTCAAATTCCTCTCTCTTCTCACCAGAATCTTGAATTTATACTTAGTAAACATTGCACTTTCCTCCTTTATTTCTTCCACATTCTACAACACCTATACTTCTATCTTTCAAATATTCAGTCTTTGCAACTAACAGAAGACTTACAATTTCATAGTTTTTAATATTTTGTCTGCTTACTCCACTGACTCTCTAATCAACTACATATATGTAATGAAGAGTATTCATTTTTTTTTTCAATTGTAATTTGCTATTTCTCAGTATATAATTCTACGTTTGTTTTAAATTATCATATGTTTGATTTACTTGTATGTATTATGGAGCTTTTCTCCCCGGGCCTCCACTGAAAACGGGCTCTTTGAGCCCAGTGGGCCTCCCCAGTTATCAAACTGGAAATAAACAATAAATAAATTTGCACACTATGTCTGATCTTAATCTTCTATTGCACAGCATCTAGGTTACATCATAAATAAATCTGTCTTGGCTCGGTACATTACCCCAGTCAACACATTAAAAAACACCTTTACTAGTGACACGGGCAAAATTACATTTATATGAAAGTAATCAAACCATATTAACAAGTTCACATTTACAAATTCACATCACATATATTGTTCCATACGATATAAGCAAACCACTGTTACATAAACAGGTCAATTCCTGCCTTGTCATAAACCCCATTCCTCCTCCAAAACATTTTTCTGCATGGATTGTTCCCACAATTTTCCATTTTTTCTATGTAATTTACTCCTATCCTTTTCTAATGATCTCACGTCCAATCAACACATTTTTGAATACATAAATCAATGTGCTTAAATTTAAACACAGTGATGTAAATTAAAGGAAATGGCATACAACATAAAATTTAAAAAGGAGGCAAATGTGCAATAAATGAGATACCTAGCGATAAAGTTACGAATGCATGCCGTCACTAATGTAGTAGCTAGCCTGCATTAGGATGTAGGGCCAAAGGGAAAAGCAAAATTGTGAACAAAACAAGGTACAGTTGAAGTGTAAGGCAAGTGACTTCACATAAAAGCAATACATATGACCATCATCCACACCATGATGTTCAGAAAGTTGGCTTTGCATTACAACTGTACAAATTACAATGCCATGGACAAAGTACGATTTTCTTCCAATACATGCTTCAAATTAGGGACCCTCAATGAAAAAGATATGAAACACATATGTACTAAGACTTGTCTTTCAAGCAGGCATCAAAACATAAATGTACAACTTACAGCAGTTCTTCAAAGTTTCAAGGACTTGTATGAGAACATCTGGTTGACTCAACTAAAATAAAAACAAAAATGCCTTAGCAACATTGTCATTCTATGTAACCAAACTGTATTAAATGTACATCACGTGTTAAAATACAACATGCTAGTTTTTACTATTCTAACAAAGAACTCTGAGTGACACAAACTCTCACTGCCTATTCCTGATAAGAAATAGTTTAATATGACATGCCACTATCAAAACCCAGTGCTACAAAAACATGTTAGATTATACAGGTTGGAAGACTGCTGCCTGTCCTAGCACTACTGAAAAGCAGCGAAAACGCTGTAAGGTAAGCAGGGGATGGAGATGCTTGACATTCTAAGAATGGCTCTGCTTCTTCAGGGTTGTGAGTGTGTGACTCACCAGCACTGAAACAACATTTAGAGTGTGTGGTGGAGCAACAGCAATCAGCTGACAAAAAATGGTGGAAACGTTATCTGTCATCAGCTGCCTGAAAGAACACGAATACTTATAAGCATCTGATAATCTGACACACTTGTAGCAGAGAATGTTAGTGTTTACAGTTTACACTCAAAAGCCCATTCCTGCAGAGGAATGAAGTCCAAACTGCAGCCTAGAAGACCAATATTCAAGTCAGCAGCATAGGCACTAGAGGGAGTGGGCTACAGAGGTTGAGTTGAGCAGCAGATGCCATCTTGCTCATTCTCAGGAAGAGGATACTCCATGGCACACAGCACTGGAAACAACTGTCAATGGCTGAGAGCATCACCTGTCTGTAATGGCCAGGTTGGCTCATGCTGTTAATGCAGAACACTGATCCGTGGAGAGAAGGAAGGTGGAAGGGTGCATGACAGTATGCAATCCTCATCCTCCAGACTAGGCAGCAGCTGTGAGCCAGCAAGCAACGTGAGGGAGAAACAGGTTGGTCATTCCTTGAAACTTGAAGCTGTCCCACTCCACTCTTGTTAGAGGGTTGATTATAAACTTCAAAGGCAGGAACACACTGCCTGCAGGGGTCTTACCTAGCCCAGAGATGCCTGGCTACAGACAAAGATGGAATAATGGGCTGACTAGGTGCATGCAGGCAAGCCTTTGGGAGGTAGGGAAAGCAGCAAATATAGTTAATTCCACCTCTCTGTTCCTGCTGCATTATGGAGTAATGAGTATGAGCTCTGCTGCTAAAGGTCAAGAGGAAAAGGGAACATGTGCATCATTACTACGAAGACATTTACAATTTCATAATTAAACTAGCAGAATTAATTATTGATACTGAACCACAGACGGTACAAGGGGAACATAACCACAAAATAAAAATGCAAAACAGCTTCCAACAGAATCTATGTTACCAAACATCACTGTTTTCCAAGGGGACTCCCATTCCCTCCACTCTGCAATGGGACTATTCTGCCTCCACATATTTGGTGGTGTTGAAATTTTAAAGGTTTACCTTTATAAAGGTGATACACAGTCGGGTGAACAGCAAGTGTTCAAATGGCTGTTTGCAAATTTTGCAAACACCAAAAGAAAAAAGGTTCGAATGTGCAATGAGCGAATGCAGAGTGACATTCGGTCATTGCATATTCGACATCGTGGGGCGGATTGCACTATAGTGGGGATCGGGAAATGGTTCCTTTCCCCACTGTAGTGTGATCTCGGAGTTAGAATAATAAAGTAGGGGGGGTGTAGCGGGTGCAGCCCCCCCCCCCCACATGGGGGGTGCATGGGGGCTTGACCCCTGCTTTACACTTCGTTTTTTTTGTTTGACATTACTGTTCGAAAAACAGCAAATCTGCTTTTCGATTTGCTGTTTTTTGAACATTAAGGACTGTTGACGTTTTCACTTTCGTGGTTTCGAGTCGCTCATACGAGCACTTGAACCACTGCAATTCAAGTTTATGAAGGTAAATCATTTTAAATCATACTTTAATGTTAATAAACATTAATTTACTGGGAGCCAAATTGAGTCAATGCATTTTTGAGAAGATAAAGTACAGTTTTGTACCTACCATAAATGTAGATGTTTGAAGATCCACATTGCTGCAGTCCTTACACTTGGGTAGTCCGCTGTCCTCGGTCGGCCCGAATATCAAAGTATAAGGCTGACGTCGGTCAAGGCGCATTTGACTGACATCAGGACGTCAGGGTACAAATGCGCATGACCGACGTCATATCCTCAGTCTTTTCTTGCCCCAGATGTCAGAAGACCCTAAAAAGAAAGGTCAAAACCAAAAGACAGCAAACAAACAACCAACCACCCTTGCACTAATTATATGTACAATATATATACAATATACACAATATTTACAACCCAACCCACACAACCACCTCTAACTACAGAGGGGAAGGAGGGAGGGTAAATTGGACTGCAGCAATGTGGATCTTCGAACATCTACATTTATGGTAGGTACAAAACTGTACTATGTTCTTCATCTCACATTGCTGCAGTCCTTACACTTGGGTAGAATCCCAAAGCAGAGGTAAGGGAGGATGGCCAAACTACAAGGAAGCAGGAGCTGCCAAAATGCCCTGCAGAACAGCAGTGGCAAAACCAGCCCTGGATTTAGAGTAAAGTGGCAGGTGATAATGCCTAGAGAAAGTATGCACTGAACTCCAAGTAGCTGCCTCCAAAATATCCTTGGTTGCCACTCCCTCAAAAGGCTGTCAAGTGGCAGTAGCCCTAGTGGAATGAGGCCTAATCCCAGCTGGAATCTCCTTGCCATGATGGGAATAACAGAAAGCAATGCAAAACCCAATCCACTTAGAAATAGTTTGTTTTGACACAGGCTTGCCCTGAGAACTCAAAGCAAAAGAAACAAACAACTGCTGAGACTGCCTGAACCCTTTAGTTCTGTCCAAATAATATCGCAACTGCCTATGTACATCTAAAGTGTGCAAAATCTTTTCCCCTTTATTTTGGGGATTTGCATAAAAAGTAGGCAAATGAATAGTTTGGTTTAAAGCCACACTAGAAACCACCTTAGGCATAAAGGAAGGATTAGTACGCAAAGATACCCTATCCTTATGGAAAATCAAGAAAGGCTCAACCGCCATAAGGGCCTGTAATTCAGAAACCCGTCTTGCAGAGGTAATGGCCAACAAAAGGGCAGTCTTCCATGATAAATATTTCAACTCAGAAGTAGCTGCAGGCTCAAAAGGTTGTAGAGTGAGTTTCTCCAACACAAAATTGAGATCCCAAGCAGGAGTAGGAGCTCTACGTGGGGGTCTTATATTCTTTGCCCCTCTAAGAAATTGCTTGAACAAAGGATGAGAAAACAATGGAGGGTCACATTCATAGTGAGCTGAAATTGCTGCAGCATGAACCTTAATAGAAGAGAAGGACAAACCTTTGTCCAGTAACTCAGTAAGATACTGAAGAGCCACACTTAAATTAGGCTCAGAAACATCAAAATCCTTTGCTGCACTCCAAAATAAAAATCTCTTCCATTTATCTGCGTACACTTTCCTTGTACTAGGCCTTCTAGCTTCCAAAATCACATTCAAAACTTGTTGTGGAAGTTGAGACCCTCTATGGTTCAAAACAGAATATGCCAGGCTGTTAGGTGAAGAGAGTGAAGTTTGACATTGAGCAAATGGCTGTCCTCCTGTGACAACAGGTGTGGAATCGAAGGCAAAGGCCATGGAGGCTTCCGTACCAGACTTCTCAGTAATGGGTACCAGTGCTGTCGAGGCCAATCTGGAGCTATTAAAATCATCCTTGGCTTGTCCTGTCTGACCTTTAGAAGTACCTTTTGGGAGGAGAGGCAGAGGTGGAAAGGCATACACATGAAGATTGCTCCAATTGAAAGAAAGAGCATCCACTTTCCAAGCTGTGGGATGAAACCTTTTGTGCAAAACTTTGGCAGCTGATGGTTTAGTGGAGAAGCGAACAGATCTATGTCTGGAGTTCCCCATGACACTGTCAATTTCTGAAATACAAGAGGATCCAATTTCCACTCGTGGGGATCCATAATTGCCTGCTCAACACATCTGCTAAGGAGTTCTGTGCTCCTGGCAGAAACCTTGCCTGAAGATTGAGCTGTAAACTGAGAGCAGTCTCCCACAAAATCATTGCTTGCCTGCATAGAGGATAAGAATGCGTTCCCCTTGCTTGTTGATGTACCACATGACAGTTGTGTTGTCTGTTAGAATCAACACCTGCCCTGGAAGAAGTAAATCCTTGAAAGCTATTAATGCAAACTGGACTGCTAACATCTCCTTCAGGTTGATATGTAGATGTTGTAGTCTGGCAGGCCACTTGTCTTGTATCCACTTTCCATTTAGATGAGCTCCCAAGCTTTGTCTGAGGCATCTGTCGTTAAAATCTGACTCGCCTCTGGCCGGGTCACAGAGAGTCCCTTGTTTAGGTGACATTCCTGAGCCCACCACAAAGATTCCTTTTGAATGCAAGGTATTATTTGAATGACAGTGTCCAGATCCTGGCAGTGCTGTGTCCATACATTTTTGAGATACCATTGCAGCTTCCTCATATGCAGTTTGGCATTGGGAAGCACCAGAATACAAGATGCCATGAACCCTAAGGCTTGAAGGACTGTCCTTGCAGTCAGCCCGGACTGATGAGATAGTTGATGGAAGTAAAGGGAAAGACTCCTTTGTTTGTCCGGGGTTAAAAAGGCCATCTGGGATGCTGTATTCAGTCTTACACCCAGAAAGCACATGTCCTGAGAGGGTACTAGACTGGACTTTATTTCGCTCACAGAATACCCCAGGCATCTTAGCACTGCTATCACATATTCCAAATGATGAAGAAGCTCTTCCCTTCCTTGAGCCAGAATCAGGCAGTCGTCCAAATAAGGATAGATCTGTATTCCTTTTAGCCTGAAGAAAGCTATCACTGGAGCCAGAACTTTCGTGAATACTCTGGGCGCAGTAGATAAGCCAAAGGGCAATGCAGAGAACTGATAGTGAGAAGTCCCAGCTCGAAAACGCAGATACTTCCTGCAACTTAGTCTGATAGGAACATGAAGGTAAGCCTCCTTGAGATCCAAAGTTACCATCCAATGATCTTTGCCCAGCAGAGGTAAAAGCTGTTGTAACGTCAACATTTTGAACTTGGGAATGTCCAGATAAGTGTTCAGGATAGATAAATCCAAAATTGGTCTCCACGTGTTCCCTTTCTTTGGTACTAGGAACAGGCGAGAATAAAATCCTAGGCCCACTTCTGGCATAGGGACCGGCTGTATGGCCCCTAGTTGAAGTAACAGAGAAATTTGCTTGTGAGCCTCTATTCTTTGTTGAGGAGGAACGTCTGGCATGCCTCTGAAAGGAGGCAAGGTATGGAAATAAAACCTGTAACCTTGGTGTATGATATCCAATACCCATCTGTCTTGGGTAATCAAACTCCCATTTTCTTTGAAAAGTGCCAACCTTCCTCCCAAAGGTGCTGCCAGACGAGAAGGCTCTGGCAGCCGAAAAGGTAGGTCATTGGGTCTGTTTACGAAAGGACTGACCCCTGCCCTCACCTGAAGACTGTGCAGGAGAACTCCCTGTTCTAGGCCTGAAAGAGCCCTGAGCTCTGCCCCTACCACGTCTAGATCTACCCCTAGACTGGGAATCATAAGAAGGATACGTCCACCCTTTAGCAGGCCAATTTCTACTAAACTTTGGAGGCTGAACCTGCAAAAAATCTTTAACAGTCTGCATAGACTTAGCCTTGTCTTCCATTTTCTTTAAAACTGCCTCAACAGGAGAACCAAACAACACATCAGATTGCAAAGGAGCATCTAAAATCCTTGTTTTAACATGGTCAGATAAATTTTGATCCCTCAGCCAGGCGTGCCTGCGAAGAACTGACCCAGTGGCAGCCACCCTAGACGAGGCCTGTACAGCATCAAAACCACATTGCAAAGAATGCTTACCCACCTGCTCAGAAACATGTACTAAATCTTGTAACTCTTTACACTCAATACCTTCCGCCAGAGCATCAACCTTAGACTTCAACTGTGAAAGGAGATAGTTTTGGTATTTTAACATGTGAAACTGGCAATTCAAAGCCCTCATAGCTAGAGTGGAAGAAGTATAAACTTTCTTTCCCCATCTATCCAAGGCCCTGGCTTCTTTATCTGTAGGAACCGGATTTTTGACAACAGAAGCCTTAACACCTTTAGGCCCCTGGCTAACAGTTTCTGGGTCTGCCCTAGGACTCTTAAAAAGATACATATGAGCTTCAGGCACCCTGTAATACCTATCCGGTTTAACAGGAGCAGGAGGCAGAGAATCAGGATTAAGAGAAGCCTCTGTAAAAACATCTTCCACTACATCCAAAACAGGAGGTATAGCCAAAGGCCTATGCTGGGGTAAAAACAAAAATTCCCTGAGCCTTTTCCTAGAATCAGAGAAGTCCTGACCTTCCCACTTAAAATGCTCCCTCATGGAATGAAGAGTCTCTGAAAAAGAAAAATCCTCAGGAGGAGAAGCAGAAGGAGTAGAATCATCCACATCAGAATCAGAATAAGGAGAGTACTCCTGCAAGTCTTCAGTCGAAGACTCTGAAACATCCGAAGCCTGCTCAAAACTCCCTAGCTCAGGCTCCACCCTAGGTCTCTTATCAGGAGGGGGCAAATAACCCCTAAACAGAGTAATCAAATCTTCTGCCATTTTAAGCATATGCTTCTTGGGCACAGTTCCAGAAGAACTAGGGGTGACACCAACTGAAGCTAAACCTGGCCTGCCTCTAGGAGAAGCCTTGGAAACAGAAGGAGAGGGCCTAACCACCCTAGGCAGGGAGGGGAGTATAGTAACCTGAGAAGCCCCATCACCCTGGCCTGCCTCCTGAGAGGCCACATCCTGCAATAACAAGGTCTCTCCCTGGGATCCCAAAGAAACCTCCGGTGGAACCACCGGCTCCACCGACACCTCTAAAGAACCGGCGTCCAGTACGGACGGTTCTTCTAGCCTAGGCTTCACTGCTTTGTCCTTGCGCTTCTTCGAAGAAGCGGGCGTCGGAGCATCCGACGGCATGTTATAATTGCACCGCTTCCCAAAGACTAACCTGGCACAATCTAATCTCCTCTTTATAGTGCGCTTATTAAATCTAGCACAAGAGCGACACCCAACAACGTCGTGCTCAGGCCCTAAACAAGGAATACACAAAGTATGATAATCTCTATGCGGTATCTGTTTCCCACAAGAAATACAATTATTCACTTTTTCTGACATCCGGTAAACCACTGAGGCAAGAAAAAACTAAAATATTCCCCAACGGGGTACTTAGCCAACTTTGACTTGGTCTGAAACTCCGAAAACGAAAAATTTCAGAACGCCAACCGGCACTTGCAATACTGCTTCTGCATTGGACCATGCGGCAAAAAAGACTAAGGATATGACGTCGGTCATGCGCATTTGTACCCTGACGTCCTGATGTCAGTCAAATGCGCCTTGACCGACGTCAGCCTTATACTTTGATATTCGGGCCGACCGAGGACAGCGGACTACCCAAGTGTAAGGACTGCAGCAATGTGAGATGAAGAACATCAGAATTCACAAAACTACACATAAAAGCTAACTAGACACGAGAAAAATGTTTTACATACAGCCATAGAATTCACAGAAATGTACACATGTATGTATATATACAGTGTATATAAAAAGTTTACACACCCCTGTTAAAATGCCAGGTTTTTGTGATATAAAAAAAATGAGACCACAATAAATCATTTCAAAACTTTTCCCACCTTTAATGTGACCTATAACCTGTACAATTCAATTGAAAAACAAACAAATTTGTTAGGGGAAAAAATATATATAAAAAAAAAAAAAACGTACAATACGCTGGTTGCATAAGTGTGCACACCCTTAAACTAATACTTTGTTGTGTGTGCACACCCTTAAACTAACACTTTGTTGAACCACCTTTTGATTTAATTACAGCATTCAGTATTCCTCGCTAGAAGTCTATCAGCATGGCACATCTTGACTTGGTAATATTTGCCCACTCTTCCTTGCAAAAGTGCTCCAAATCTGTCAGATTGTGAGGGCATCTCTTGTGCAAAGCTTTCTTCAGGTCACCCCACAGATTTTCAATTGGATTTAGGTCAGGGCTCTGGCTAGGCCATTCTAAAACTTTAATTTTCTTCTGAAGAAGCCATTCTTTTGTTGATTTGGATGTATGCTTGGGGTCATTGTCATGCTGAAAGGTGAAATCCCTCTTCATCTTCAGCTTTCTAGCAGACGCCTGAAGGTTTTGGGCCAAAAGTGACTGGTATTTGGAACTGTTCATAATTCCCTCCACCTTGACTAAAGCCCCAGTTCCAGCTGAAGAAAAGCAACTCCAAAGCATGATACTACCACCAACATGCTTCACCATGGGGATGGTGTTCTTTTGGTGATACAAAGTGTTGTTTTTGCGCCAAACGTATCTTTTGGAATTGTGGCCAAAAAGTTCAACCTTGGTCTCATCAGACCATAACACATTTTCCCACATGCTTTTGGGAGACTTGATGCATTGTTTTGCAAATTTTAGACAGGCCTGGATGTTTTTTTATGTGTAAGAAAAGGCTTCCATCTTGCAACCCTACCCCATAGTCCAGACATATTGAGAATATGGGAGATTGTGGTCACATATAGTACACAACCAGAACTTGCCAGAAATTTCTGCAGCTCCTTCAGTGTTGCTGTATGTCTCTTGGCAGCTTCCCTGACTAGTTTTACCCTTGTCTTTTCATCAATTTTAAAGGGACAGCTAGTTCTTTGCAATGTCACTGTTGTCCTATACTTTCTCCACTTTTTTATGACTGGCTTCACTGTGTTCCATAGTATATCCAATGCTGTGGAAATTATTTTGTACCCTTCTCCAGACTGATATCTTTCAACACGAGATCTCTTTGAGGCTTCGTAAGCTCTGTGCGAACCATGGTTTTTGCTGTAGCAGTCAACTGAGTAAATGTCAGGAAAATCCTGCTAGGACAGCTGAACTTTATTTATTGTTCATGTGAAGTGCACTGTATTATTTTGTGCCAGGAGCTTTTTACACACCAAACCCAAAAGAGGTTGGCCATCACTGAGCTAGTCCATTTGACTGTGGACTTTCAGGACTGCTAGCAACATGCACAAATTGCAAATTTCTGAAATAACTGACTAGTAAATTGAGTACCATTATCAGAAACGCCTTTGTGTGGACTACCATGGACTGAGAAATTATGTTTTAACTTAGTAATAACAGTAGTAGATGTTAAATTAGGTAGTAAGTCAATCTCAAACCAATTCGAATAAGATTCTACCAATACTAAGTAGTGTTGATAGTTCCACTTGAAGTTATCAGTGGCTACTGCTGACCAAAGTAGTTCAGGAACTTGGTTTAGCTGAAGTGGTTCTCTTTCCAAATGCAGTTTAGTACTATTGTATGCTGAACAAGAAGAAAGTACTTTATCAACATCTTTCACTAGTGAAAGCCAAAATACTAATTCTCTTGCTCTTCTCTTAGTGGATGCAGTACCTGGGTGACCACAATGCAAAATTTGGATATATTCTTCTTGTAAAGAAGCAGGAACGACAATTTTAGGACCTTTGAAAATAATGCCATCTTCCATCAACATTTCAGCTCTGTAAGTAAAATAGGTTTACACTTTGGGTGGTATACTGGACTGCTTTGACGGCCATCCAACATTAATGTAGTGATTGAGCTTCTGCAACACTGGATCAGTCTTTGTGTGATCTCTCCAGCTCATCAAGTCTAGTGGTTGAGAAATTACACAGTGCCAACACATCAAAGTCAAAATTCTCTGCATCAAGCTATTCCAAAGTATTTCTGGGCTATCTAGATAAGGTATCAGTCAAATCAAGTAGTTTGCCTTTCGTATAGACCATTTTGAAGTTGTACCTTTGCAATTTCAGCATCATTCTTTGTAATCTCACTGGACCTGAACAGGCTTCTTAGAATATTAACTAGAGTTTGGTGATCAGTTTCAATCCGAATAGTTCGACCATAGATATAATCATGAAACTTGGAACATGCATATACTATTGCCAAAAGTTCTTTCTCAATTTGAGAATATTGTATCTCAGTTTGGGTAAGTGTTCTAGATGCATAGGCTACTGGTCTGCCCTCCTGAAGAATTACTGCACCAAGACCAAATTTTGAAGCATAACAGGAAAGAGTGACTAGTTTATTTACATCATAGGATCTTAATGTAGGTGGCGGTGGCAATTTTCCACTTGGTGTTTAAATGCCTTCTGGTGCTGCTCTAACCATGACCGTGTAACATTTTTGCGTGTCAGCTCTTTTAAAGCTGCTGTCAACTCACTGAAGTCTGGTATAAACTTGCCTAAATAGTTGACCATACCTTGGAAATGCTGTAAAGTATGAATATTATCTGCTGCTGCCATCTCAGGAATAGCTTCTTGCTTGGTCGGGTCTGGTCTCAAGCCAGTACTGGTAAATAAATGACCTACATATGTAACTTCTGGCAGCCTGAATTTGCACTTCAGAGGATTGAATTTTAAGTTTACTTCACGTGCTCTCTGTCTATAACTCTGTTTAGGTTTCTGCCATGCTCTGTTTCATCATTACAACCAACCATTGTTGAATATTAAGGCACAAGGATGACCCAAAAAAATTTGCTCCACTGCACGCTGGAAGACTTCACTTACAGAATTTATTCCAAATGGCATCCTTAAGTATCTGTATCCACTAAACAGGGTACCAAAAGGGGTTAGTAATGAGGATTTCTAATCAAGCATCACTTTCCAAAATTAACTTTTTGCATCAGACAGAAAAACAGTGGCATTCGGTATTAGGGCTGCAACCTCTTTGACTGTGCGCACTGGATGATGAGGTCTCCAACACTTTGTTCATATTTCTTGGGTCAATACATATTCCGATTTAGTCTGAGCCTTTTTTGTGAGTTGCTACCATAGATGACATCCATTCAGCTGGTTCTATAACTGAAGAAATTACACCTTGCTGCACCATTTTATCAAGCTGAGCCTTGAGTTTATCTTACACAGCTATCAGAACTTTTCTTGCTGGTCTAACTACTGGAGTGACCTCTGGGTCTAAATTCATGGAGTACACACTGAAAGTTTGCCCAACCTGTCATCAAAAACATCAGCATACTCTGAGAAAATGGCTTCAGAAAAACTGGAACTAGAATATGCACTTATGTGATGAACGTCTTAGTAAAAGAAAGCAGATTCATTGTCACACTGTCTCTGAGACCCAATAATGACTGTACTGATCTTCAGACTACATACAATAAATCTAGAACAGGTCTTAGCCAAATAACAAGAAAGCATCACTGAACCTTTGGTTTGACTTTCTTCACCACCATAAGCAACAAGTTTTGTACTACTGGTCACACTAAGTTGCTCATTAATTCTCACTTTAGCATATGTGTCCGCTGATATAACATTACACATTGAACCAGTGTCCACTTTAAGCTCTGTGCATTTACTACTGATCTAGACTGTACAAAATACTTTGTTCTTTACCAATAAATTCACTGCATCAACTCTTTCACCAATTACTGATACAGCATCTACATAAAAGGTTGACTGCTGTGGCTCTACTTGATCAACTTGCTCTTTTGTGTGACTTTTCTTTACAACTGTGTGGGGTTTACTTGATTTGCAAAACTTTTGAAAATGGTTCCATTTTTTACACTTGTGACACTGCTGACCAAATGCTAAGCTTTTCTCTCTTTTAGACTCATGATTGGTGCCACAATTGGGACAGTTGACAACAAAGCTGGACTTGGGTTTTGCTAATTCACGCTTGTACTGTACTGAACATGCTCCTTTAACTGAACTGGTCGTAGAACTTGCTGGAAAACTATATGGTTCCCCTGGTGAGCCAGCAGGAGGCTGTGGCTGCCATGTGTTGCATGCTATCTACATTTGCTCTGGAGCCTGCTGAAACCATGCTCTTGTCATTTGCAAGCATATTTGTGTGTTTCTCTGTAACTTCATGGATTTGACAAATCTCAATGGCTTTACTCAACGTTAAATCACTGTCACGAAGCAAAATCTTTCTCATAGCAGCACTATTAATACCACACATGAGCTTGTCCATTATTATCTCATCTTTAAAGTCACCAAACCGATACATTTTAGCTTTGTTTCTCAGGTCAGTTACATAAGCTGCAAAAGTTTCCCCTATTGTCTTATCTCGCATGTAAAACAAATGCCTCTCTAATGCAATATGTGTCTAGGGGTTACACATTTCTCTGAATTTGTGTTTCAAACACTTGGGATCTTCCCTTGATTCAGCCTGTACAACAATATGATGATTTTCCTCTTCTCCCTCATATACTGCTGGTGCATACACAAATGAATGCTCTCTTTCAATGGTGTCTGACCCAGCTAGGTTTAGCAAAATGAATGCCCTAGTGCATGCATCTTTATCTTAATAAGTTGCCTGTATAAGAATATCATACTCTTGCTCAAATATTTTCCAATCTCTGCAATATTCTGATCAAATACAAGTGGTAAGGGCTTTCGAAATCTATTTGCCATATTAACACTTATCAATGAAGGGTTTTGCAAATAAGCATAAACACACACATATGCCATTAATTTATGCCAGTATCTCTAACTTTGCCCAATAGCACAACAAGCCTCTGTACAACTGAACTTTGCGAAATAAGTCTCTCGGGCATTAGAATACTCTTGAAATTACTATACTGCAAGAAATCACCTCTTATCAGTGTAAGAAACATTTCAAATAACTGCACAATGCGAACAAACTGGGCAGAAGAAGCCCAGAGCCAAGTGCACTTTGCGGATACATAGTACACAGCTCACTGAAATTTCCCCAAAACAGCGTTACCTTGCTAATTCTTTACAGTGCAAGAACAATTCTGTAATGGCAGCACTTTGTGAATAGACACATCGAGCACAAGAAACTTTTCGAAATGGCTATACTTTGACTGTACTTCACAAAATAGTTGCACTTTGCACACAAATAACTCTTCGAAATACATGCACAGTAATAAGCACACACTGTAAGCACTTTTACACACTTTGAGATACTTTGAATAACTCTAGCTATGCCCTTGACATAATACAAAGTCATAGTTATGCGAAAACACAGCACTTTCTCGAAAAAACATGCAGTCGCTTTGCATCATTTATGCTTAATTTGCCCTTTTTGCCCTTATTATATTTGTTTTGCTCATTTAATCTCTTTTCATGCCCATTGCACGTTTCTTATGCTTGTTTAACTCTAAACACACTAGCTTTGCCTCAAACACACTCGTTTTGCTTTCCTGGTAATTGTTTTATCAAATATCTTAAACATTTTTCTTAGTTAATAAACCTTTTGTACCTTCCGCTTGTTTAATAGTGCGGTGTGTGCCCTTGTAATGCTCCATTTTATCTTTTTATAAAATAAGCAGTTTGTGCTAATTCTCATTACCTTTGATTCTTTTCTGGTTCTTTTTCATGCTAATTTCTCTTAATTTACCTTCACTGTTATATCTGCATCTCATAGTTCTGAATAGCATTCTCTGGAATCGCAGTTCTAGCACCATGTCACTCTCCTACTTTGGACACAATAGAAGAGTCTTCATGGGTTCTCTTCAAGTAGTTTTTCTATACACAAACAACTCATGATAGAAGTTTACAGACTTCAACTTAAGTAACTTATATACAGACTAACTACTGCTATCATACAAGCTCACTCTCTGGCTGGACTCTCAAAATGGCACTGGGAATAGCACGTGCCCAGTATTTATATGTGCACATTCAATCCTTGATATGCTTCTTAAAGATACAGCACATATACCCTGAGCTATAGTACCTCAGTCAAGAAGCTTTAGTTTTTCCCTTGCCTATTTGTTCCTGCCCACTCATTCACTACCTGCTGCCACATTAGTGACAGGAACAGCAATTAAGCTAAGTTGACATCATATGGCAGTTTTTATTTTTTTTTACATAACCCTGCATCTACCCCAGTACAGAAGTGCCACTGTGGTAAATATGTATGTTTTACCATACCCTCACAAACAGCCATTCCTCAATGCCCCCATACAAGGACTAGACTATGCTGGTCTAGAACTTCCTACCTCCTCCAGTGGCATGTAACTCAGAAGTACACCCCATCCTCTACACAGAATGGGTAAAGGTACCAATAAGCTACTCAGTCCCACCCCTCCTTGCCTGATTCTTCCAATGACTATGTTCATACTACAAACCCAGATTTTATGGAAGGCACTCAGAGCTCTACTGCTCAGCATCATTAATCTTGCTACTAGGCATTTCTGAAGACTCTGTTTAGAAGGATAACACCTATACATGTAGGTAGCTCATGAGATAGGGAATCCAGCTAATAATGGCCCCATTCCTTTCTAAGCAGGCAGCAAGAGTAGAAACCTCTGTGGAGCTTAGTTACTTTGCAGAGAAACACTAAGAGAAAAAAAATGAAAGGACAGCAGCAGAGTCAGTTTGGATTATCAAGTAGAGAAAGCAAATCTGGTAGTAATACTGTCTTTGATGAGGTGGTAACTCACCTAAGTGTCCAAGTCAGTCTCAGTGGTGTTTACCCTGTGTGCACAAATTATATATTTTGTAGTTATGTTGTCAACAGCCTGTTTTTTAGACTGATTTAGAAAGTACACAGTTCTCAAATGTTAAAAGATGGACCAATAAAGCCTTGGTTATGACTTAGGTTTTGAAGGGAGATAAAAAGTCATTTAGATAACAGAAAAGTACTACATTTTCAACATGGGTCTTCTTCAAGATTGTTTGTTTATGCAACTTAAAAGCTGAAACTTATAGAGAGCTACAAGGCAAAAACAAATGAAACCATACAAAAAGCAGGCATGAAATGCAGACAAAACATGCAGCTAAAGGAGCAACCAAGTGTAATAACACTAAACAACAGCACTGTAAATGAAATAAGTTAACCATAAGCCAATATATTACAAAAGCAATAATGTACACCAAAACCACAAATTAAATTTGTTGGGTCTTTATGAAACACTTAGATTCACTCAGAGTAGGGGATGCTGTTGGATTTCAAAGGTATGGACCTTGATGAGTAACAAAATAAATCACAGAGGTCTCCAGTTATACTGCAAACAATTTGAGTGGTCCAACAGATAGGGGGACCCAAGCCACACAATGCAAAGCAGACCAGATCCAATGCTTTAAAGATGACTCACTGCCTGAAAAGCAACACACACACCACACGTAATACAATATATATATAAAAAAAAAAATAAGTACACAGTCAGTGGAATTTGCATATGCTGCAGGTGGTCTATTTCTGAGTCAGGAAATCCAGGTACAGATCATTACAGTAGTCCAAGCTATAAGAGACAACAGCATGCACCAACTACAGGAAGGTCAGCAGGTAGAATAAGGTGCAATGATGAAGGCAATATTCTTCACATGGAAACAAGACTTGATGGCAACTGAAATTTGGACCTTTAAAGTCAACTTTTTGTTAATAACCAACCCCAGATAACACATCTTTGACATGAACTGATGTTTGCCCGCAAAGTGGATAATATTATGAAACAGAACTGGTACCAATGAATACTTGAGGATAGCATAAATAACTGTGGCAAGGTCTTAGAGTTGTTGAGTTTAAGCTAATTTTCAAACATCCAAGAATAGATGCAATCCAAGTCCTCAGCGATAGTTGTTATAACACAGACTCCTGAAAAAACAAGAGATAAAGCGGCATGTTATTAAGTTGGCAATGGTAATATAAACTTCTGGAATGTATAAAGTCTCCAAAAGAAAGTATGCAGACAGTGAAAAATAAGGACCAGAAGACAGAGTCCTGTTGGACCTCACAACCAACAGGGTAGGAATGTAGAAGTAGTAGCCCCAGAGTGGTTTATATTACAAGTTAAAAGTTTAAAAACTTTGAATCTCATATGATTGACATCATATGAGCAAAGTTTTCAAAGAAGGAACGTTTCAGCAGAGATCGCCATAGGGGTATTTCCCTTCACTTCAATGTAATGCAATCTCAGAGTTGGTATATTTAAGTATGGGGGACTGTGGGGGGTGCATGGGGAGCTTGCCCCCCTGCATAGAGCATTCAGGTAGGTTTTTTGTTTTTAGTTTGTTTATATTTTAAGTTCGATGTTTGAAAACTTCGCTCATATGGAGTCGATCATGTGAGATTCGACATTTTCAGACTTCGAACTTATAATATAGACCCGCCCCGGAGACCACGCTCTGAATGCATCAGATATGTGGGAGCAAACTAATCTAGCACAATATCAGACTCCACAGTGATGTTCAAAGTGGCCATGAAAAATAGAAAGTTCAGGAACATCAAATGCTGATGACAAATCCAAAAGGGCGAAAACAAAACAATGATGTTGCTCTATCAGAAAGAACACACATTAAAAACTTTGATGCGAGACAGATCGGTACTCTCTTGCCTGAATACTGGAATGGAAAGGATCACTGATGTTATTGCCTATTTAGTATTATTTAAGCTGAAACTACAATACTTTTCAAGAATCAGACTAACAAATGGAAAAGTTTGACACAGGCCTGAGGATATCCAGGTTAACATGGTCAAGAACAATTTTTCTTCTGGACAGGAGTAATCAATGAATTCTGCAGCGATGCTGGAAACATTCCATCTTCTAGGGACATCAGGACAATCCGGTAAAGGACTGAACCTAAGATCACCAGCCAAGAAAGAACTGGCTTGGAGAAGGATCCTGTATAAAAGTAGTGTTATGCATATGGGAAACTGTGGAGATAAAGGTCACTGTAATTGAGAATGGGAAATTAATCAACTAGAAAACAGTCTACTCACTTTTGGAGTACCATGCCCACCCTGTTGAGCACCTGACAAACCCTGTTCTAATTCAAGCAGGCTGTGTGGCAAAGTAACAAGTGGTAAGATCACACTGTTCATTAAATATGGCCTTCACAGAACAGAGACAGACGGCAGTTTGCCACAGATGAGCCACAAGTACCTGGACTCCTTTGTGTGATGGAGTTTGACGGGTGAGAAACTGGTCATCCTCAAAAAAATTATCCTTGAGAATACTGGAACATTACTTTCAGTCTAACTTTTGACCCCCTAGACCTAAGCTCCTGAAATTCAGGGTTGATCCATTGCTCTCAAAGAACCAGGTGAACTAAAACACAGCTTGTGGCCAAAGTGTCAAGGGTTCTAGGACTAACCCACTCATCAGAACTAAGGTTCTAACACTTCCTCTCCCTTCAACTTCTCTTCCTTCTACATGCTTGTCTCACCAATTCCCTCTCTTTTCCTGATATCCTTTTCTGAAATTACTCTTATTTGGTTCTTCTAATGTCTTCATATCTCACTATATAATGAAGTGCTGCTATTCTTGTATAATAAGCATTTCAGTCTTTATGAGTACATCTTATCCAAAAAGCTCTGCTAAGTGTAATTCCATTTTTCTATCAATGTTTTGAGATAGTAAACTGATTCCTGAACTAAATGTTATAGCATATTCTTGGAACTGTAAATCTGCATATGCTTTTAGCATATCCTTGTTTCTGTAATATAAATAAATAAATAAATAAAAATACTGTAACTCACAAAGCCAGTGTCAGGGAATTCCACACTAGATTGGTTGACCATGAACTGAATAATCCAATGGTCTGACTAGATGACAATATCCCCCTTCATTTCTTTGGTGGAAACCCCAAGTTGGAAGACAAAATCCAAAGTTTCCTAAGAAATATGGGTAGCAGAGGTGACCACCTAAGAAAACACAAATCCATTCATAATACACATTTTTTTAACAGCAACTGTGATGTTGATATCCCACCACTGCCAACCAATATGTGATGTCCCTCTACATCTGGGGCCAGTAATCAAGGAGCCTCAGTCCTCACCACTGGCACCAGTGTGGGATGTTCACCAGGAGGGTGACAGGTACACACAGTATTTCCAGATGCAGCTCTCTGCCTCAAGTGCAATCTCCCTTAAGAGCAGAGACTACAGTCAGTCCGGGGCTGGTTCCTCCCTCCTTCTTCAGATCCCCAATAAGACTCCCCACTGGCACAGCTATAGATATGAGTCCTTAGCCAGGGTTCCAAGCCACGTCCTCCAACACTCTCTCTGTCCAACCAGTGCTTTGTGCCCTGCCCATATAGCAGACACACACACCACTACACACACACACACAGCTGGAAAGGATGGCACAGGTTTACTAGCTATGCCCCCTTCTGTCCAGACTATAAAGTAGTCATCACTAGCACCAGAACTCCTCACCAGCTACTTTATGGCCGTTAACAAGGGGTGTCCAATTTTACAATATAACATTAATACTAATAGAAATGGTAGTTTGACCAAGAGCAAGGCTATTAGGAGTGTGACACAGTGACACCAATTAAGTATGTAATTACTCTCAAAACTTAAATATCTCTACAAAAATCAGCCAGAATGAAAGGTTTAAATATATTTAATAATGAATAATAAAAGAACAAGACAATACTAAATATCTACTCACACTGACATCAGAGTTCAGAATCACAGGAAATATTTAAAATAACAGAAGGACAGACCCCGAAAAAAAAAAAAAATAATAATATCTAAACTAAGCTTCACTATATTCCTGACTGAATCTAAGAGAATCACTATTCCATAATAATGTACTTAATAGAGCAAGGCAGATTTTGTGGTGAATGGTGGTTCTTGTTGTCAGGCCTAAGACAGATTTCGGAATGCTCTGTCTCACTCAGAGACTTCTCAAAATATCTAAAATATTACTTCTGGCATAGCTTGCAGGATGATATCATTTCTGGTCATCTGACTTCTAGTTCTCATGCAAAACCCCATTGCTGGAAGATGGCAGGACTTAGCACCTACCAGGAAAAATACACATACACAAAGCTTTTGCTCAGATCTTTGGCAGGTGCTGGAAGTCAAAACAATTGTATTCCTCCACACTTCCAGAATACTAATTAATTCACCCCAAAGACAATGCAGAAAGCTTCCTAGTACACACTTTGTGCTTTGTGTCTGGCTGCACTGAAACCTGCGAGATGGCATTTTTATCGCCTAGCCCAGGGGTCTGAAACCGTCACTATCAAAAGAGCCATTTTTGGCCCCTCTCCCACCAAATAAAATTCATCAGAAGCCACAAAACCTATTTCACCCCTAAAATGAAGATAACACAGCGTATAAAGTTGTATATATAGTTATAAGTATAAAAGAACTAAGTTTAAAAGAGCAATATTTAAAATCTGTCCCTATTTTTGTTCCTTTGTTCGGACTGCTTGATCGCTCTCAGTGTGTGTGTGTTTGTGTGTGTCATATCTCTCAACCTCTTAGTACAAGAAATCTGGACAAAGCCATAAATAATGGGGCACAAAGGCACAAAAACAGGGACACTTTTTAAATATTGCTCTTAAAAATTTAGACAGATAATAGAATAACAGATTTTGCATTAGCATGAATTTTCTGAAGTGTATGAAATCTGAAACTCAAATGTCTATTTTTTCTGACTTCAGCCCTCAATGATTTGTCAGAAAACCACAACTGTATAAGAAACAGACCAAAAATATGAGGCAAAAGTCAGGATATTCTACAAAAATCTGCACAGTTGAGAGGTAAGTGTGTGCGTGCTCGTGTGTGTGTGTGCGTGTGTGTGTGTGTGTTATGCCGTAGAGTGGCCATTATTTTTCAAAGCTACAGGGAGCCACTGTAGAGGGGTAGAAGAGCCACATGCGGCTCCAGAGCCACAGGTTGCAGACCCCTGGCCTAGCCTATAAAGTGATTTAATTTCAGATATTTTTCTAAAGTTTGCTGGACTGAGGTTAACCCTCCAGTTTCCTCTGTTAAAACATATAAATTTAAACAGTTACAACAATGCATGTACATTTCATTCTCTCAGTATGGCACACTGTGGATACATTTCAAACACAAGCACTTTACAAATTCCTTTTCAATACAAACATCTGTACAAATGAGTTTGATACACAGATGACATACAGTTCTAATACATTTGCAACACCTGCATCTTGTATGGCATACAGTTCTAATACATTTGTAACACAAGCATCTTGTATAAATCAGTTTGATATTCACGAATGACATATAATTACTTACAAAATTCCAACTGGCAGTACTTTCTTCACACCTCTCGCCCCCTTCGAAAATTCAAACTAGTTTTTCAAATGCCCCTTCGGAAACACTGCTTGAGAGGGATGTGCCTATCTGGGAATACACTACCCCATACCCTGTCTTGAGATTCTGTCTGTCTTGGCACTGCTAACCCCACTACAGTGTTGCACTATTGTATCATATGCCTGCAACCCTAGGCTCCATCACAGTAACTTGGGATTTTGGTGGCTGGCTCTCTGAAGCCATAGATCCCCCTCAGACCCCTCCTGCCTCCTACTGCAAATACTCAGCATAAGGGCCTCCCAGTCATGGTAAGGTTTCATCATGTTAACTTGGTAGAGTTTTTGTGCCCCGGCCTCCTGCCTAGCAGTTCTACCATGTAGTTAACATCATTGACCTTCCTTTACCATTTTGAAGGGTCCCTCCCAAGCTGCCTGCAGCTTATTGTGTCCGACATGAATGAGACCCATAACCTGCTGTCCCACTGCATACTCTCTGGCTCAAGCATTCATGTCATACCAGACCTTTTTCTCCTGTTGGGCTTCTGCCAGGTTCTCCTGGGCACAAGCCCATGAGTTTCCTGAGCCTTGTCCTGAGGTTTCGGACATATGCCACAACAGACTCCTTGTGGAATTCACACTTACCCTCCCACTCATTGTGAATCAAATGTAGAGGTCCCCTCACCCTATGTCCATACAGTAACTCAAAAGGAGAGAAACCTGTGGATTCCTGGGGCACCTCTCTGAAAGCAAACAGATGGGGCAAATATTTTTCCCACTCCCTCTTAAAATGGTCTGCAAATGCCTGTAGCATGTTTTTTAGTGTACAGTTTAACCTCTCCACCAGGCCGTTAGTCTGGGGGTGGTGCTTTAGGTGCTTCACCCCACAGTGCTTCCACAGACAAGCCAGCAAGTTTGACAAAAATAGCACCTCAGTCAGTGAGTATTTCTTTAGGGAAACCAACCGTGCCGAAAATCTTTAACAAAGCATTTGCCACCTTTTCTGCCTCAGTGAAAGACAGCACCACCACTTCAGGGTATCTGGTAGCATAATCCACTACCACTAGGATATACTTCTTCCCTGTGGAACATGGGGTACTCAGAGACCCCACAATATCCATAGCTAAAGGCATCAAAGGAGATTTGACCTTGTCTCCTGCCTTGTCTACTTTTTGGCACTGCTCACAGGTCCTGCAGTGCCCTGAAATATCCCTTGCAATCCCAGGCCAATAAAATTTCTGCATAATACGTCTCTTGGTGCACTTTATGCTCACATGATCTGCAAAGGGAATGTCACGGGCTATGGCTAGAAGTGCCAGATGGCAGGCTCTGGGCACTATCACCTGCTGTATTCTCTCATGCTCTAGCCCTCCCTCAGGGGCCCATTCGCTATATAGTAACCCTTTGTTCTAGTATATGGAATCCCCTTTTCCTTGAGAATCAGGTGCTTCCCTAGCTACCTCCCTCAAGCCTTGTAATGCAGGGTCTGAGAGCTGAGCCTGTCTCAACTCTCTCTTTGTAACCTTTCCCAGCTTCCCTTCCCCAGGATGTCTGGTATCCTCTGACAGTGGTGCCTCACTGTCAACCTGGGCACTGCTACTCAACTCTGCCCTTGCAGTCACTCTGTCCAAGGGAACATAAGTACCCACCAGCAGCTGTGGCTCACCTTCAGTCTCACTGCTACAGGGTAGCTCCCTCCCTGAAGTAGCCACCTCACCAGTCCTGGCTTCTACTGTGCAGTCTGTCTGGATCCCCACATGCCTGTCTCCAAGCTTGACTGCATTTACTGCATGCGCACACAGTACTGCATTATCAAAATAATTCTGTATCAAGACATCTGCAGGGATATCCAACACGCACCTATTTGCTTGCTTCCTTTTCCACCCTCCCAGCCAAGGTGAACCCTAGCCAAAGGTATTTGGAATGGAGGCCCTGTTAAAGCTCTGACTGGAATAGTTTGCTGAAGCAAGTAGTGCTCTCCTCTTTAATCATTGCAGGCTTCACATAATGGTTAGGTCAGAGGCAGTCTCTCTCTTAACAGTGGCCTGTTTCCCATCTACTATGATAGGATATAACCTCTTGTGGTAGTTTGGTACCCTTGTTGTCTCCAGACAATGCATCACAGGTATTCTGTTATTCCCACTTGCTGGCTCCCCTATTTTTTTATTCCCCTCCTTGCCTCCATGGACATCTATATGCTACACGGCCCCACTGGTTACATTTAAAACATTTAACCCCAGATCCTGGCCGTGTACCTGAACTAGTGGCTTACTGGTGGACTCGGCTAGGGTGGTCTAGGCTGCCCACCGTGGGTTTCTTTTACCAATGTGCAGCACTGGGTATTCCTTTCCTGTGCAGTGATGCCCTGCTTGCTAGATATAGGTCTCTTTTTTTCCCCAACCCATCTTTGGTGTTGCATTCCCTATCTGGCAAACAGCGTCTCATGTCCTCAGGCAAAGTGCTAAGGGCCTGTTCCTTCACCAAAAGGTCTGCAAGCCCTTCAAATGTGGGGACACCCACTCACCCACCTATGAAAATAAGTGCTTAATTCAGCAATATAATCACACACTTCCTTCTGCCTTGTGTTTATGCTCACAAAACTTTTTTCTATAAGTTTTAGGTGTTAACTTAAAGCATTCCAATAAACAATTTTAACTGTTTTGTAATTTAAGGAATCAGTATCAGCAGACAATTTAGAAACAGCAGTTAGAGCTTTACCATGGAGTAAGGGGATCAGGAACCATACCCCAGAGCCCTTGGTCAACATTGTACTGTTTACATACCCTTTCAAACATATGAATACAACTATCAAAATTATCACCCTCAACAAACTGTGGAAGAAATTTACTGACTTTTATTGTTTCTGGGGTTTGGTTTCTCCCTTCCCCATTACTTCAATGACGCTGGTGAAGAGTCGGCATTTCTTTTTCAGGTTACCTCGGCCTCTCTTCGGCTTCCAGACATCTCAGTCCCTCTGCTGATTCTAATTCTATGCGTTTCTCCTTTTCTTCAGCCTCCAAACACTGCAGTCTCTTTGTTGATTCTAGTTCCAAATGTTGGCCTCCAGTTCAAGTCTCTAACTCCAGATGGATTTTTAAGTCCTCTTAGAAAAAGCTGAAATGTCCATTTTCTGACAGTTGTACATCCTCAAGGCCAGTCTGATAGTCTTGCTGGTTGCTGGTTTATAACACGGTTGTGGCTAAGGCTGAAATCATTTCCCCTTTATGCCATAGTGTTTATGCTATAGTAGTCAGGTTGGCATGCACCAGTCCTTTGGCTTGGCACATCTCAGCCAAATGGCTCCTTGTCAGCTTGCCATAATCTTCTGCTGACATCTTTGCCTGCTCTCCCTGACTAAGCTAACAAAAATAAATAAAACTATTGTGATATGAAACTCTGAATGTCTACCATGTGGCTGCTTGGCAGTACAAACACCTTCTTTAGCGACCCCTGTTTACAGGCTACATGAGTTCAATATCCACACCACTGAATCCCAATATGTGATGGGGTGATCCTACCACTGCCAACCAATATGGGATGTGGATATCCCATCACTGCCAACCAATATGTGAGGTCCCTCCACATCTAGGCCAGTTATCAGGGAGCCCCAATCCTCATCACTGGCAACAGTGAGGACATTCACTGGGAGAATGACCGGTACACACAGTATTTCCAGATGCAGCTCTTTGCATCAAGCGTAATTTTACTTAAGAGCACAGAGACAACAGTCAGTCCGGGGCTGGTTTCTCCCTCTTTCTCCAGATCCCCAGTAAGACTCCTCACTGGCACAGCTGTAGAGTTGAGTCCTTAGCCAGGGTTCCAAGCCACGCCCTCCAACACTCTCTCTGTCCAACCAGTGCTTCATGTCCCTGCCCAAGTAACTGATACACACACTCTTGGGAGATTTGTTTTACACACACACACACACACACACACACACACACACACACACACACACACACACACCTGGGAAAGGCTGACACAGGTTTACTAGCTATGCCCCCTTCTATCCAGACTATAAGGTAGTTATCACTGCCATCAGACGCCCTCACCAGCTACTTTGAGGCCGTTAACAAAGGGTGTCCAATTTTGCTAATTAGAAATGGTAGTCTGACCAAGAGCAAGGCTATTAGGAGTGGCACACACAGAGACACCAAATAAATAAGCAAGCACTCTCAAAACCTAAACATCTCTACAAAGATCAGCCACAATGTAAGGTTTACATATATTTAATAATAAATAATAAAAGAACAAGACAATACTAAATATCTACTCACAGTGATACCAGAGGTCAAAATCACAGGAAATATATAAAACAACATTGAAGGACAGACCCTGACAAACAAAGAAAAACAAAACCTAAACTAAGCTTCACTATATTTCTGACTGAATCTAAGAGAATCACTATTCACTAATAACTTATTTAACAGTGCAAGGCAAATGATGTAGTGAATGGTTCTTGTTAGCAGGCCCAAGACAGAATACAGAATGGTCTGTCTCACTCAGAGACTTCTCAAAATAATATCTAAAATATTACTTCTGGCATAGTTTACAAGATTACATCATTTCTGGCCATCTGACTTCTAGTTCTCATGCAAACCCCATTGCTGGAAGATGGCAGGACTTGGCACCTACCTGGAAAAATACACACACAAGGGCTTTTGCTCAGATCTTTGGCAGGTGCTGGAAGAATTGCATTCCTCCACACTTCCAGAGTAGTAACTAGTTCACCCCAAAGAAAATACAGAATGCTTCCAATACAGACTTTTTTGTCTCTGGCTGCACTGAAACCTGTGAGAGAGCATCTTTATTGCCTAGCCTATAAAGTGATTTAATTTCAGATATTTTTCTAAAGTTTGTTAGAATGAGGTTAACTCTCCAGTTTCCTTTGTTAAAACATGCACAGTTAAACAGTTACCACAGTGCATGTACATTTCTGTTCTGCCAGTAGGGCACACTGTGGATACATTTCAAACCCAAGCACTTTACAAATACCTTTTCAAGACAAATGCTTGTACAAATCAGTTTAATATACACATGACATACAGTTCTAATACATTTATAACACTAGCATCTTGTATGACATGCAGTTCTAATACATTTGTAACACAAGCATCTTGTATAAATCAGTTTGATATTCACAGATGACATATAGTTATGTATAAAATTCCAGCTAGCTATGCTGGCAGTACATCTTTTCGTCACAGCAACCATTAACTTTTTGTCTATCCAAAGGCTAAAGTCCACCAGTATAATCCAAATGGGAAAAGTGTGTACCATATAAAGGTAATCTGTAGCCTGCTGGTTGACTGTTAGATGCAAGTAACCTTAGTAAAATACTTAAAAGTGGTCTATGAATAAAGTCACGTGAGACACCACACATCTTTCTTGGCTCTGATATGCAGTCATCTAATTTTACCTTCAACTGTCTGTCAGGATGTCATATGGCTAGTTGTACTGAGGCAAGTTTAAACAGCCCTCTGCAGAAATAGGAGATATGAGACTATACCGACAGCTTACTTACAGTAGTTTAACATAAGTATCCCACTGCATTATTGTTTGCCAATGCTTGACAGAATATGTTATAAACTATACTAGTGTCTCCACATGTTGTCCTGAAAATCCATGGTGTGTGTGTAACAGAAAAGTAACATGATACTTCAGGTAACTAGAGGTCAGCATGCTCCACATTTTATTTTAGTACAAGTATTTTAGCCACAGGGCTAAAAACAAATACATGCCAGTAATCTGCAACCACATCAGTATCTATTCTTTTGGAAAGAAACCAAAGAAGCAACTTTCCACAAAGTCAGGCACAACTTTGTCTGTTTAGGTCTTCTTTAATAATAGGCTTAGTTTCTGGTATTTTCATAAGGGATGCAAAAATTGTCAGCATGGAAGAAGATGGTCAACAGGCCATGTTGTTTTGCTAGGGATGGTTGGCACCTTTCCCCTATCTTCTTTCAAATATTAGCTAAAACACTGCTCACCCCATAGTGCCTTTTTGTAGACAATGCCAAACTGAAAATACTTCTGACATAGAAAATGAAAACCAAGAAAATCTAAAGATGTTACTGCATGTTAAGAGTCTAAACAAGAAACTCCACTTCCTACAAGCTGTCCACACTGTACAGAAAGTGAATGCCTGTGCAGTCACTGAGACACAGTTTAAAGCCAAGGAAAGTACCCCAGCAGTGCAATGTTATAATGCCTTCCACACATTTAGACCAGGGCACAGGCAGGGACATAGTGGAAGTGAGTCGATTTACATAAAAAATAAATACACCTCAAGGCTGGTCAAACAGGAGGATGCACTTTGGCTTCTCCAAATTCAAATCACCATAGACAAAAATTGCATAACAGCTCTTTGCAAGTTATAGGTCCCCCTTCTATGACTCAAAAATCCACAACATATATTTAAACTAACTGGAAACACTCACCATCCTACGAAATACCATATTCATGAACAACTTTAATTACCTCATTATTAACTAGAAATCATACATGACACCAAATGTGCAGACACACAGATTATTGGACTTTGTAAACAAATGCATAACTAAGTAACCAGTCCAAAATCTATAAAAATAATAAATAAGCAGCAGAAAAAGGCAACTTCTTTATTAATTCCAACCAGGTAAGATAAGTGCTTTCATCCCAAGTATATATCACGGGACTTCTTCAAAACTAAAACACAATGACAAAATCAAATCTAAAATAATCAGAACAATTAACATCCAATAAAATCAATCATTTAAGTGCCACACTTAACCCTCAAAATGCTGAAGCTTCAAAACACAATCAATACTTGTATATTCATTTAGCCCTAGGTAAACAAAAGCATTTAAATGCAATTGCCATTTTAATTCATAAAGTTCAAGGTGTTCTGGCAATATTTTACCCTGATGGGTAAGGACAATTTGTTGGATTACTAAAACAACAAATGCTTGACCAGCCAAGTGTTCATACATCCTGTCATGTAGACGTCTAGATGTTTTTCCTATATAAAATGCCAGCCACACCAAACACTTTGCTAAATAGACTACGTTTTTCGATTAAGAGTGTGTCCATTTATTACCAGCCTGGAGTCCAAAAGGTTAAATGATACTCCCGTAATTAAAAGAAGTGGGCATTGTTTACACATACCACATTTATAGTTACCAGGAGCCCTATTATTGCCCATTTCTGGCAATCTTACTTTCTCCAACAGGATGGTAATAAATGGACACTAACTGTCAATCAAAAAATGTAGTCTATTAAGCAAAGTGTTTGGTGTGTTCGGCATTTTATATAGGAAAAACATCTAGATGACTACATGACAGGATGTATGAACACTTGGCAGATATCAAAAAAGGCAAGCAAACCAATGCTTTAAGTAAACATGCAATGGGGTGTAATGGTCAGGAGTTTGGTTTTCTAATAATACAGCAAATTGTCCTTGACCATCAGGGTAACATATTGCCGGAACACCTTGAACTTTGTGAATTAAAATGGCAATTGCATTTCAATGCTTTTGTTTACCCAGGGCTACATGAATATACATGTATTAAATGTGCATTGAAGCTTCAGCATTTTAAGGGTTAAGTGTGGCACTTAACAAATGATTGATTTGATTGGTTGATTGTTAATTGTTCTGATTTTAGATGTGATTTTATCATTGTGTTTTAGTTCTGAAGAAGTCCAGTGATGTATACTTGGGATGAAAGAGATCCACTTATCTGGTTGGAATTAATAAAGAAGTTGCCTTTTTCTGCTGTTTCTTATTTTTATAGTTTTTTGTTCTGGTTTCTTAGTTGTGCATTATGGATGTGAACAGCAGTGGTGAAGTTGCTCTTTTGGATTATCTGAATTCAAAAGGGAATTTGTCTGGCCTCTTGCATCAATTTGGCCAGCAACTGGCTCAACAGTCGAATTTTTTAAAAACTTTGGAGGTGTCATTAAATGCTTGTAGTGGTTCTAATTCTAGTTTGGGATTGCCATTGACACAAGCTACAACTATTGATACAGCCTGAAGGATGGTAGAACAGCGAGTTAATGGTGTTAACAGTACTAATGCCAAAAAGCCTGCACATTGGAAAAACAACCCTTTTTGTTTTAATCAACCTAATGACAATGGACAGCAACAGCGGTCTACAAATATCCAAGCAGGTGGGTCCTCATTGTTGGAGAACTTAAACTACTTGATAATGCACTGAACTATAAAAAGTTGCAGCTCGAAAATAGCTATTTGCAAGAAAATATAGATTTAAAACAGATGCCTAAAGGACTGAGACTTTGGTACTGCCCTAACGGCCTTACTTCCGATACTGAATTGCTTAAAGAACTGCATTTAATATTTGACCATGCTGTGTTGGATATAATGAGACTTATTAATGAGAAACAATGGGGCCGAAATGAAGAAATTAAACAGTACACTTGAATCGCTAGAAAGGGCCATTCACAATGACTTATTATTCGACTTTTACAAAACTAATTATGATAATATATTTGGAAAGGTGGACAAAATATACTGAGATTTTTTGGTGCAAACAGAAAAACGCTTAAAAGAGATATAGATATGTATTCTAGGAACTGTGCATATCCCCCCTTAAGCCTGGTAACTATGGTGACTGGAATTTACCAGCCAATGAGCACCATGGGAATTCAAATGGGGATGTGATGACAACAAAGTAATCAAAGGCGGGGAGACATGAGAGATGACGGCCATTCACTTTCCTCTATGGAAGAAGTAAGGCATTCTGAGCACATCAAAAATAGAAATAGAGATGGAGCGAGTATGAATTTTGATGGTGATAATTCGGATTATCATCGGAATCACAACAGGGATCCAGTGGACTCAAATTATTTAATGCAGGGAGCTCATCCGAAGAAGAATGGAGGATGGCAGCAACAATGGAAGAGACATTAAGCTGATAATGTAATGGCCTAGAAGGTAACACGGATTGTGTTATTGAGTTTGTTAATGGCCAAAATGTACCAAACTTGATACTTTTCATGAGAATTCATCTTTTTTAAGTACTGCTGATTTATTTGAGAATGAACCTGCAATTTTTAGTGGTCCTGAGATTGTTTGTAATACAAGTCATGATTTTAAAGTCTACAATTATTCTGCTAAAAGTCTAACATTGGCTCATGCTGACATATTAGCTGACATATTAGCAAAGGGTTTTAGTTTGCTGCCTGCACATAAGGAGAATATTGCTGAACTTCTATTGGATTTAGAAAACTAAATTTATGCTTGTGGTTTAATTCTGGTGAGGTGACTGATTTTACTGTGACCAGTTGTTTAAGAAAGCCAAGTATGTTTAACCCCCCAATGCACAACCTTGTACACACTTTTGAAATGGCATGTGAAATTGATTTTAGGGAAACGTGTAATGACAAATGCAAAAAGGGATGTGACAAGTTAACATCTGAGCAAAAATTACTTTTGGCTGAAATTGTGAATGACAAAAAGATACGGATTATGAAACCCGATAAAGTTAATGGTATGGTAATTATGGAAACTGTGGACTATTGTAATAACATGAATACTATTCTTATGGATAGCACTTATTGTGAACTTTCTAAAAATAAAATTACTATTGCCTTCAGTAGAATAGACATGTTGCTTGTGGATATGTTACACCAGGGACAAATAAGTTTGGATGAATACAACTATGTTAAAAATGATCACCTTATGACAGCAAGCATCTTTGGTATCCCAAAGATCCACAAAGATTTGAACTATCCATCCTTTAGACCTATTGTTCATGGTAAAAGATCTAAACCATTTTACATAGCTGAATTGGTGGATTACTATTAGGGCTGAATGATCTAAAATTTATTTGTAAGGATTCTTGGGATTTTTTAAAGAATTTAAATAATTTGTAATTTACAAATTACATGTTTTTTGTTACCATAGAAGTGCAAAATCTATTTTCAGTCATTCCTCATGATGTAGGATTAAACTGGTTAGAAAAAGCAGTTATTATATACAAAAAAATAGAATCAGGATTCTATTAATCTCATTGTTGCCCTGATGGACATTGCACTCCATAACAATTTTATTTATTTCGAAGGTCAGTACTTTAAACAGAAGGTTGGTGCAACTATGCCAATTTTGTGATGTCATATTGGGAGTCTGAATTTATTGCGAAAAGCTTATATTTTCAACAGATTACTTTTTATACTAGGTTACTAGATGACATGTTTTTCGTTTGGACAGGTTCAGAAACAGCATTAGTTGATTTCTTGGAATATATTAACAGCTCCACGACGTTTTCAAGGTTTACACACTCTATAGGTAAGGAAAGGATTACATATTTGGACACTGAGTTATTGATTAACCCCACTAATAGAAAAATTAGTTCAAGAATTTAGAGAAAGACCACTTTTTCCAACTCGTACCTGGATTATACTAGCTGCCACCCAAAGCATAAACAATTATCTGTGGTAAAAGGACAGTTAGTACAAGCAGCACATATGGTATCTGATGAAGAAGATTTTTTTTACATAAAATTGAATTTATTTTGGGCATGTTTAGGAAAAGGGTTGTTGTTTGTCTTTTCGGCTTTTCCCGGTTAGGGGTCGCCACAGCGTAACTCCGGTCCGCTATTGGAAGTACATTTTTTTTATGGTATCGAGTTGCCAGCTCGATGCCCAACCTTCAGCGAAGGCATGCCCATTCACGCATGTCTTTCAGAGGCCACTCGACCGTGGGGAGGACATACAAACTCCACACAGAAGGCACTCCAGCCGTGAATCAAACAGGAGAATCTCTTGCTGTGAGGCAACAATGCTAACACTGCACCACCACAGATTTTGTTTAGGAAAAGGGGCTATCCTGAAATCCTGCTATCAAACATTAGCAGGGAAGTTGTGTTCAAGAGGCAGAATGATGTATTTAGACCGAATTATGAGTTGAACCGAGCCACTAATTACAGTGATTATAATGATAAAAAGTGGTTATGATAACAAAAGAGTGGCTCTACATTTATTACAGTATTTAATAAAGATAGTTCTGCTATAATAAATATTATACACAAGAATTGGAATTTTTTTGCCTTAGATCATAAGGTCAAGGGTTTGGTGGGTGAAAAACCCAATATAGTGTTCAAAAAGGACAGATCTTTGAAAAACCTATGGGACAAAGTAAGATCTCCAGAAATGAACAATAATAGGGCTCCTGGTAACTATAAATGTGGTATGTGTAAACAATGCCCATATCTTTTAACTACAGGAGTATCATTTAACCTTTTGGATTCCAAGTTGGTAATAAATGGTCGTGATAGGAAAAACATCTAGACAACTACGTGACAGGATGTATGAACACTTGGCAGACATCAAAAAAGAGGCAATCAAACCAGTGCTTTAAGTAAACATGTAATGGAGTGTAATGGCCAAGAATTTGTTTTTTTTAGTAATACAGCAAATTGTCCTTGACCATTAGGGTAAAATACTGCCAGAACACCTTGAACTTTGTGAATTAAAATGGCAATTACGTTTAAATGCTTTTGTTTACCCAGGGCTAAATGAATATACAAGTATTAATTGTGTATTGAAGCTTCAGCATTTTGAGGGTTAAGTGTGACACTTAACAAATGATTGATTTTATTGGTTGATTGTTAATTGTTCTGATTATTTTAGATGGAATTTTATCATTGTGTTTTAGTTCTGAAGAAGTCCTGTGATGTATACTTGGGATGAAAGCGCTTAACGTACCTGGTTGGAATTAATAAACAAGTTGCTTTTTTCTACTGCTTATTTATTATTTTTATAGATTTCTGTACGCAATCACCCTGATCCAGACTGTCAATATGCCAAATAGGAGTGCAAATATACTGATTCTGGTCCTCACTAATATTGGACAGCACTGCACACCCCTACTAGTGTAATGTCCTCTCTGTTAGTAAGACCACAAAACAGTTTCCTTTGAAGTAAAAAATAAAACCCAGAATTACAGCTACCCTGGAATATTCAGGAACTAGTCTGAGGCCAACTTCCTACAATTAAGTGCTAACTTGGAAAATTTCAACCTCCCCTAAAACTTGAAAACACTCTGCTGCCTACATGGAACTGTTCACAGAAACCCTATACAAACATGTTAATAGCTGCCTCACAAATGGAGAATAGCAACAGTCATCCCTCTGGACAAAGGCAGGCTACCTATTGACCTTGGAAACTGTAGACCTATAACTCTTACTAGTCTCATATGCAAAGCCATGGAAGGAATCATCATGAAAATGCTCAATAATGACACAGGAAACCTACAGACACTGGACCCAACCCAGTTTCTTCAAGGGCAGGTCATGCCTACTCAGCCAGGTGGACTTCATTGAGAAAGTCACCAAAGCAATCGATGAGGGAAAAATTGTTCACACTGCCTACTCTAACCTGGCCAAGGCATATGACACAATACCCTCTTGGGCACTGCTGACAAACTCAACAGGTTAGGTATAAATCCTTATGTCACACATTGCTGTAAAGGGTTAAACTGAAAATGCATGTGTTCTAGCAGGCTGAGATATGCGACTGCAAAAGTATCCTGAAGTCATGGAAAATTATGGAGTGCCAAGTTTGTTAAGTTTTGTTTTCCTGAGCCTGAAGCAACATTTCTTGTTAGCCACATAGCAAAAAGGAAACGTATTCCTTACTAGGACAAAACAGATAAGTACAGACTGTATACTTCCTAAAACTTGTCTTTTTCCTACTGGATATACAGTAGTGGTCCGATGGATGAAATTCACTGATCAGATAGTTTCTACTGGATGTTAGCAATGGTCTTATAGATAAAATTTATTACTTTGATAAGAATTTTCTACAAAGTGTTTATGAAATCTTTTGTTTGGGGAGACATGACTGATTATTGTCTCTCACGTGTGTTTTGTTGAAATTATTAAAAAAACTTGTACAATCTGCCAAGAGACTGAAATATTTATTTAAACCTTAACAGCTGGTGCCATGACTCAGATTTTTTCGAACCTCTGAAAGCTGCTTCTGCAGAAAAGGCACTTTTAGTGGGCCTTTTGACAGTTTTCCATTGAGTACATTTTCTGGAGGATCAGATTACAACTGCAGCCTTCCTTTTTATTTACTTTTCCTCTTGGCAGACCTGCAGATGGTCAAAGGTAAGTGCCATTTCTGTGTGAATGTGGGTTTAGTATGTGAGTAGTATATTTTTCTTTTGTATTTGTCATTGTAAAATGTTTATAATGGGAGCAAATGTGGGATCTTTAAAAGAACCGGAGTAGGGTACACCTGCTAGACATATGTTTTATAAGTGTATTAAAGACAGCTGTCCGTATTTAGATAAATGGCATGAACTGACTACAAATAATGATAAAATGACTTTCCCACCTGCAGAAACTTTTGATAAGGACATTTTGTTAAATTTACAGAAACAGCTTAAAGAGAAAGGTAATAAAGTTCCAGGTAGCTGCTGGTCAGCTTTTAATGCATGGCAGACAGAATCTAAGGATAGAGAAAAAGCCTCTATTGTTCATAGTTTAAAGCATAATACAGCTAATAACTCAATTACAAGCAGCTAAGAACACAGTTACCTGCCTTCAGCAATCAGATTACCAGGGGAAAGATGATTATGGCCTTTATCCCCTCAGGGAACTAAAGAAAATGAACCTTGGTCTAAATGAGTTATCTGAGGATGACTGTGTACTTGGTGCAGTAGTGCCCTACTGCACCCCCTCCACTTTATCATGATCCCCACTCCAATCAACAAGATCCTACTGTTTCTTCTTCTATGCTCATAACTCCACCGATCTCTCAGAGAACTCGCTCTTCTGTAGTTACTCCTGCTTCACTGCCCTCTCAGGGAACTTTTTCTTCCACTACTACCTCTTCCCCTAGTCAGCTGGGTTAATCTTCTACCACACCTGCTAAGCCATTAGCAGCACACCTTAGCTCTTCTACTGCTAGCCACACCCACTCCAAAGTATCTCACAAGGGCACACTCCTAGACAACTCAGCCTCTACCAGGCAGCAGGCACATGAAACCCCTTCCTTAATGTATATGAGCTGTCCTAGGTTATGCAAAAAAAGGGGTCTTCTTTTCCCCCGCTCAATAACACAAGCTGCGTTCACCTCACTTAATTTATCAATTCTATTTGAACCACAAGAACCAATAATAATAAAGGAAGTAGAAGTAAGCAGCCAAACTCCACAGGTACAAAAAAGTAAAATTTACTGAGCGCTTTCATCTCCAAATACAAAATTTCTTCAGAATAAGTTAACAGAACACAAACCTCCCTATACACACACACACACACACACACACACACACACACACACACACACAAAACCTCCTGTACAAGAATTAACTGAACACTAATCAAGTCCCCACCCTTAATTAATACAAGTCACATAAAACAAAAATCCTCACTAAGTCTCATGAAAACACTTCATAAAAACTAAAATGTATTCATACTAATAACATTTAGACCTGAAAAATAATAATTTAGCCCATTGTGTTCATGAAATAAAGTCATTATGTTGACATGCATTAAAACTGTTAAATGCAAAAAGCAGATTTTAGTTTCAGTAAGAGACAAAGTGTAATTCTATCACTGAGTCGAGGATAGATGGAAGCATTCAATCTAACCTGCCATTTCATTTCTAAAAACTCAAGAGAGTCATCAGAGGAACCCCCTCTTGACCTAAACTCTACACTGTCAAGCACACAAAACATAAAAGTGTGATTAGGATAGTCTTTAATATGCCTGAACAAGGCATTGTTTTCATTTTTGTTAAGAATGTCATAATTGTGCTGATACACTCTATGCTTAATGGCCCTCTTGGTCTTAACCACATAGAACCCTTCACAGAGCTGGCACATAGCAAGATAAACTACCCCCTTAGAATAACAAAAATATTTTCTCCTTGGTTTTATCACCCCGAAGTGAGGAATTCTGACCTGTTTTGTTTCCAATATAAGCTTACAGTGAGGGCACCTACCACATTTTAAGACACCCACCTTCTATAAAAGGCATGTGAACTCTTTCCAACATACCTTTAAATGAGGTCTCCTTCTTATATACAATAGTAGGAGTGTTACCCAGCACATTAATTAACTCTTGTTCAAGTGTAAATACATTCCAGTGTTTGAAAATGATGTTACGGATGACAAAAAAGTTTTTTGTAAACACTAAGGCCCTCTCAAAGCTGTTAGTCTTTCCAAGGGAAGCATTTTGTTCTATCCAATCTCTGTTGCCCAAAAGTATACAGTAAATATCGTCAGTTGTCTTGCTGACCACCTCGTCCATGATGTTTTTGACAAATTATTCAGAATAGCCCCTTTTTGGTAACTTCCCCAATAATACTAAACATTCATCAATAAATTTGTCGTTTTCTGACACCATTCTAGCTAGTCTCACATACTGCCCTTTAACTAGGGCCTTTTATGATGTATGGGATGCCAACTGTCATAATACAAAAGCATGTTTGAATATGTGGGCTTCCTATATAACACAGATGTACACTTTTTGTTGTTATCGTCATTTCTTAAAGTAACATCTAAATAGTTAAGCCTACTGTCATCAACACTCATCGTGAATCTCAAGAATGAGGTAGTGTTAAGATATTCAAAGAAACTCTCCAACTGCTCCCTCCCTTCTTTCCACAACAGGACTATATCATCAAAATAATGACCACAGAGTACCCAAGAATTCCTATAAGGAGAATTCAGGACAAACAAGTCTTCCCATTGGGCTAAAACTGTATTAGCAAACACCGGGGCACAGCAAGCACCCACAGCCACTAACTGTGTTTGCTTAAAAAGTTGCCCTTCAAAAATCAGGAAATTGTTGTCTAATACAAGTTCCATGCATGTCCTAACTGTAAGAATAGTGTTGTGATCTAGATTTGTGTTAGTACACAAAAAGTCATAAAACCATTCAATTTCCTGATCATGTGGGATCACAGAGAATAGGTCACAAATGTCTATAGTAACCATAAGTAACCTATCATCATATAAGTCCTGCCTTATCTTTGATAAGAAGTCCCAGGAATCCTTGAACAAGAAGGGTCTTTGCTCTAATACATTCTTCACTTTATGGTCAATAAATTTAGCTAGACAAAAAGTCTTGGATGCTTTAGCATCCACAATCAGGCGAAGTGGTGGATTATTGACACTTTTATTAATCTTGGGAATTCCGAAGATAGTCGGAATCCTAGGATGGGTTGTACTCAGAAAGACATGTTCCTCTAAGGTGTTCCTGTATGCAATATTGCGCTCATTATGAGAAATTTCCATACAGGTGCCACTATATAAAATCTCAAACATTCTCCCAATATAGTCATTCATGTCCATAATCACTAACCCACTGCCCTTGTCCAGCTTCATTATCCTAATTGTTCTATTCACAGAAATGTACTTTAACAATTCAATTTCATCTTGGGACAGGTTACTGCCTTCATTCAAGGATATCATACAATTGTTTTCCCTGATGTCCATTTCACATAACTTCTCAAATAATTCAATGCATATGATGCATGGGGGGATGAATGTACTTGGCCACTTTAAATTGTTACATAATGGGGGCCCCTCATTGCAATTATGTCTGAAATGCAGAGCTAAATTCAGTTTCCTACTAAATGTTTTTAACTGCAGGATACGCTCTACCACATTGGCCTTCCTGGCTGGTACAAAATTCAGTGCCTTTCAAACAGATTTGTCCAAGCTGTCGTGATGGATGCCTGACTTAAATTATGTATCTTAAAATCATCTTTATCATTGTTCACTATGGAACAGATGTTGTCAAATTCAGCATCACTGTTAACATTTAGTTCTTATAGTGTGTCTGAATCTGTCCCCCTCCCCCCCCCTTTTCCCTTCCTCTGATAATATTGGTAAAAGTAAGTGTCCTGGTACACATTGTGATGTTGCCCATTCCTCTGATTCATTATTCTCCGGGACCTCCGTAAGGGAGGGTTCTGTAAAGGGTAGCTCTCACTGTAATTTACCTCTTCTACTACTTCACTTAAGTAAAGCAATAAAGTTTCAGGTAGCTGCTGGTCAGCTTTTAATGCATGGCAGATAGAATCTAAGGATAGAGAAAAAGCCTATATTGTTCATAGTTTAAAGCATAATACAGCTAAATTAAAAACTCAATTACAAGCAGCTAACAACAGTTACCTGCCTTCAGCAATCAGATTACCAGGGGAAAGATGATTATGGCCTTCATCCCCTCAGGGAACTAAAGAAAATGCATCTTGGTCCAGATGAGTCATCTGAGGATGACTGTGTACTTGGTGCAGTGGTGCCTACTGCACCCCCACCACTTTATCATGATCTCCCCTCCAATCAACAAGATTCTACTGTTGCTTCTTTTATGCTTGTAACTCCACCAACCTCTCAGAGAACTCACTCTTCTGTAGTTACTCCTGCTTCACTGCCCTCTCAGGGAAATTTTCTTCCACTACTACCTCTTCCCTAGTCAGCTGGATTAATCTTCTACCACACCTGCTAAGCAGTTAGCGGCACACTTTAGCTAACCTGCTGCTAGCCACACCTATCTCACAAGGGCACACTCCTAGACAACTCAGCCGCTACCAGGCAGCAGGCACGTGAAACCCTTTCCTTAATGTATATGAGTTGTCCTAGGTTACTTAAAAAAGGGGTCTTCTTTTCCCCCCCTCAATGACACAAGCTGCGTTCACGTCACTTAATTTATCAATTCTCTGTAATTATAGGTGGGGATTGCTACTTTGGTCCTGACAAATTTAACCCAGATGATGCTCATATTGACACCTTTTCAGAGTATGAAAGCTCTGCTGTTGACCCTTCAGCTGCACATTTGCATCCTTTATGTCAGGTCCCTAACCCTGCCAATGGTAGAGATGACAGCACCTTCAACTATCAATGTGGTTCGCCCTTGGTCTGCTACTGATTTCCAAACCATTTTGGACTCTGTTCTGCCTATCAGTATTAATGCAGCTAAGTATGTCAGAATTCTAAGGGGACATGTTCAACTGCAAAATCCTACCTTAGAAGATCTTAGAGTAGTGTTAGAAACCTCTATTCCACCTGACCTATTTAAAAACATTTGGGATCATGCACAGATACCATTCCTCAGCATACTGCTACTGAGGCTTTTTAAAGTGCTAGAACCCGGTTACTGCAAGCTATTACTGCCGTGTGCCCCCCCATACCTAATTGGTCCCATATAACAGCTGTTACACAGTCCGTATAAAAGCTGTTACACAGTGGGAAAAAATGCCCATTGCACATACCTATCTTGCATAACTGAGGCCTTTGAAGTATACTTGGGCTATTCTGAGCCCACAGAAGGGTCAGAAGCATGTGGCCTCTCTGTTGCTTTAGTAGATGGACTACTGTCACTTATTCATGACCAATTAAAGAAAGTTTGCTTAAATTGTCCAAGTTTAGGCTTTCACAAGTTAGTTAATCAAGTCAAGTATTTAGCGGATACCCTCACCTGTGAGAGTAAAGACCAACAGGAAAAATGATTAAACATACAGCTTCAGCAGTTCGTTGCTTTGTCCTATTTTAGGGGTAGAAACAGGGGAGGGAGAGGGGGATGCAATTTACCTAGGTTTTTCCAACCTCAATTACCCGTCTCTTGGCAATTTCATTATTCTCAAAATCAGACTCCTCCAGGACCAAACTCTAGTTTATGTTTTAATTGCAGACAAAACAGCCATTGGAGACACAACTGCCCTTTCTTAAAACCGGTGGATGCACCTATGTAACCCACTAATCCGTTTTAAGCTCCTTCCCAGGGTCTGCAAACTACTAGACAGCGGCTACCTCCTACATGGACTACCCCATGGCAGCCACCAGCTTGGCAGCACAATGCATAAGACAGCCATGAACAGGAATCACAGCTATTTCCCTTGGTACCTATATGACAGAAGGGTCAATTGATTAATGTTATGGTCCAAGATACCAATATCCCTTTTTTAATAGACACTGGAGCTACCAGGTCTATGTTAAATACATCAGCTGCCCAAAACCTCCCTTTATCTCGCACTATGGTGCGAGGAGTCTGAGTATCTGGGGTCCCTTTAAACTACCCAGAAACAGTTTCGGTTCCCATTCAGTTGGGAAAGCTAACAGACCACTATGCTTTCCTTGTAGGAACGTCTGCACCTCTTAACCTTCTAGGCAGGGATATTTGCAAACTGCAATACACTGTGTTCTGTACACCAGATGGAGTGTATTTAAATTTGCTGGATGCGTCTCTGGTGATACAGATGGGTGTCGTCTCAGAGCAACTGGATGAGGATGTTCTTTTTTTCTCTCTGAGACAAATTCTTTGCAAATGTTAAATGCATTATTACTGAATACTGTTCCTTCACGATTATGGATTACCCATGAAAATAAAGAAGGACTCATTAAGAATGTGACTCCAGTCCAAATTACATTACAAACCATATGAATCTCTACCTACGGTAGCACAACACCCGCTCTCTGCAGAGGGTGGCATTGAGCCAGACATTTCAGCATTATCACAACAGAGAATCACTGTACCTACTAGAAGCCCTTGTAATACACCCATTTTACCAGTTCAGAAACCGGGCAAAGCCACTTACAGGTTTGTCCAAGATTTAAGGGCCATAAATGCTATAGTAGTACCTGCTTTTCCTGTTGTGCCTAATCCAGCGGCCGTACTTGGCTCAATCTCTCCTTCCGCTACCACCTTCTCTGTGATTGATATCTCTTCAGCATTCTTCTCAATCTCAATTCATTCTGACAATCAGTATTTGTTTGCTTTCACATACAGAGGACAGCAATACACTTGGATTTGTTAGCCATAAGGATATGTTGAATCACCCATATTACTTTCTAGAGAAATGAAAAATCAGTTGGATAGCATACAATTACTTTCTGGGTCCACTTTAGTGCAGTACATAGATGATCTTCTTGCAGCTTCCGCCTCTCTTACTGACTGCTAGACTGACACTATTTATCTTCTGGCAAAATTAGCTGACTTAGGGTTTAAAGAAAACTGATAACTCTAGCTCTGGCAACCACAAGTTCAGTATGTGGGACACCTAATCTCTGAAAATGCATGACACATCTTACCCTCTCGTATTACCACTATACAAGCGGCACCAAAACCATCTACTTTAAAACAACTTCAGGTATTTCCTGGGCTAGCAGGCTATTGCAGACAATGGATTTCTAATTAAGCTGAAGTTGTCAAGCTCCTCTTAGAGCTACTAAAACAGGATACTCCTGATCCTGTTTCATAGCAAGCATACCATGAACAAGCTTTTGTTCAGTTAGTCTCCATAACTATTAAAAATGGACAAGCTTTTTGTTCAGTTAAAGTCTCTTCTTTCAAATTCACCACCATTAGGCTTATCAGACTATTTGAAGGTGTTTTATTGTTTCTGTTGTGAATATAAGATAGCATTGGGTTTATTAGCTCAGAAAAGGAATTAAGCCAGTTGCTTATTTTAGCATAAATCTTGATCCAGTGGCAGCTGCCCTTCTCCTTTGTCTCAGAGATGTGGCCCCCACTGCCTGGTTAGTTGATATAGCAGCAGCACTCACACTAGATAATGATACTCTTGTTGCAGTTCCACACTCTGGCGATGCCTTATTGCTAAAAAAAAAAAAAAAAAAAAAACAGCAGCTTTCTGCCTCACGCCTTTCTAAGTATGAGCAAGCTCTCCTTAGTAACCCTTGTTTGAAAATTATTAGACGCTCTCCTCTGAATCCAGCTTTTCTTATCCCTACTGCTGATGAGGGAGAACCCCATGACTGTATTCTTGTCATTAGCCATGTGCTTCCTCCTAGATCTGATCTCTGAGCTATAACTCTACAGGTCTCTGACCTCGTCCTATTTGTTAATGGACTCTGCATAAGAAAAGAAGATGGACAGTTATATGCTTTTACCGTTTGTACTAGTGACTCTATTACTGACTGGTCAGTTGCAGGGAAATGTGTCTGCTCAAGTAGCTGAACTGGTAGCCATTACTAAGGCTTGTAAATTAGCAAAAGGAAAGAGTCACTAATTACAGTGATCTCAGGTATGCCTGTGGCGTTGTGCATAACTTTGGAACATTGTGGAAAGAAAGAGGGTATCTGACATCTGCAGGCACAACTATTAAAAATGCTGTTTTTGTCCAATAATTGTTAAATGCCTTGTTACTGTCACAGGAGAGTGCTGTGATTAAGTGCACTGCTCACAAATCAGACTCTTCTTTTGAGTCTATGGGAAATGTTTTTGCCAGAGCAGCATGACAGGCAGCGTTATTAAACTCTGTTCAGGCTTCTTTCTTGAAGCCTCTTCACACTGAAAATGTACCTGTATCATTACAGGAGGTACTGATATTTCAGAATCACGCTGATGACTCCAAAAGGGTAAGGTGGATTCTTGATGGCTGCTGTTGTTCCCCAGACTCATTCTAGCGCAATCCGGATGGAAAGTTAGTAGCTTCACAAGCTTTATTACCTCAATTGCCACAGACTTATCATTTGCCTTCCCATCTGAGAAAAATGCATTGTTAAAACAACTTTTAACTTATTGTTATGCCCCTTGCGCTTCGGAGGTCATCCAGCATCTTATATAAATACTTTTAATATATGTCTTTCTTTTAATGCATCTAAATCTGTTGCTGTCCACACCCAGAATATATAAAAAAAACATGGGGGCCTTTTTGCTGTGTACAGTGGGATTTTACTGAATTGCCACCACAGGTAAAGTTTAAGTATGTTTTTGTAATTGTAGACATTTTTTCTGTTTAGGTAGAAGCTTACCCATGTGTCCGAAATGACCCAGCTAAGATGGCTAAAAAGGTACTTTCTGAACTCATACCCCAGTTCTGGGTTCCTTTCTGCATTCAGTCAGATAGGGGCACCCACTTTACTGGACAGATTTGTTCAGTACATTTGTAAAATATTTAATATCACTCCAATTGCATTGCCCCCACATTCCTCAGGCTTCAGGCATGGTAGAACGAGTAAACCAGGCATTAAAGACTAAATTAGCCTAGCTTACTAGAAAGACATTATTGAAATGGCCAGAAGCACTGCCTTTAGTACTGTTTTCTCTTTGGAGTGCAGTTAGTGCAACACAAAAATTTTCTCCACATGAAATCCTCATGGGGTGACCTATGATGATGATGCCAGCCACACCAACCCACTAATCTTGTGCTACAGCTAACTGATGATGCCATGTTCAATTACTGTAAACAACTTATTTCTGTTCTGCAGCACTACAACTCACAGGCAATCTCCACCTAGCTCCAGCCAGATTCAAATGTAACACATGATGTCCATCCATGTGATTGGGTCTACATACGATCTTTCTCCAAACGGTTACCCTCCAGCCCCACTGGAAAGGACCATTCCTGGTGCTACTCACAACAGCCACAGCAGTCAGATTCGAAGGGTCTTCAACCTGGGTCCATGTCTCCCACGTCTGCAAGACAATGCCAGATGAGGGAAGTCAGCCCATTCCTCTCTGCTGCAATGTTATGCAACTTATAAGCAAAAGTATTGTATCTAGGTCTATGAAGACTATTGTTCCACTGTGTTCAGCATTCATCAAACCTATCATGGAGTACAATGCTCCCTTTGATATGCACCTAACCAGGTACATCCAACAAATGGAATGTACACAAAGGTTCCTTACTAAAATACTGGGCATAATTAACATGACTTTTGTAGACTGCATGAAAGCCCTATCCCTGTATTCAGTCTAGACTGCATCAAAGCCCTATCCCTGTATTCAGTCTCTCACAGGCTACTGAGTGTAGATCTATGCTTAGCATACAAGGCATCACACACTCATGGACCTCCTGCATGTCTGCAAAACAAACAGCAACAAAATTACCCATTATAAATATTTAAATGTTGCCTGTGATACACATAGGACCTTCTGAAGAGAGTATGTATCCCACAGACTACCCCTTCTCTGGGACCTTCTCCCCATATATGTAAAGCAGTGTTCTTTCTAATCTAACCCACGTGGAACTTGGACAACTGGGTTGGGAACAGGAAATTCATCCTTGGCTTGGCACCTGTGTCTCTAATGGACAGAGGCAGCCTGTAAATGGTTCATCTCCCAAGCCTCTGCTTGTAAATATCTCATCCTCTAGGCCCCTGTGCACACTTACAAAGGATATCAGAACTAGTCAGAGATTTGGATTGCATTGCATGGCTAGAATTAAAAAGGACCCAGTGGTTGCTAACCTAGTAATACACCTCATGAAAATGATCAGCAAAGACATTGACAACCTACAGATACTGGACCCATCACAGTTTGTTTCTGCCAAAGGAAAGTCATACCTGCTTAACCTGGTAGACTTCTTTGAGAAGGCAACAAAGTTAATGGATGAAGGGCAAAACAGTGCATCCTGCCTACCTAGACCTGGCTAATGCATTCAACACAATACCCCACTCAAGTATTGTGGACAAACTCACCAAACTAGGCATAAATCCCCAAACAACTCACTGGACCCAAGAATGATGCGCAACTTATAAGTAAGGGTATGGCATCCAGGTCCAAGGAAGTTATAGTACCATTCTACTCATCCCTTATCAGATCCATCATTGAGTAGAATGCCTCCTTCAGCATGCACCTTTCTAGGAATATGCAACAGTTAGAATGCCTACAGAGGTTCCTTACCAACAGAATCCAGGGTATTTATACCATGTCTTACACATATCATCTTGGAGCCCTCCCTCTATACGTGGACTCCTACAGATTGTTGAGAGTAGACCCGTGCTTATCATATAGAGCTTCCTTAGACTCAGCCCTGATGGAGCTGTTGCAAATCTGCAGAATGAGCAGCAGCAGAAAAACTAGATACGGAGATCTGCATTTTGCTTCTGGCATAAACAAAGCATGGGCTACTGATGTAATAAAACTAACCCTGACTTTGCTTCATGTTTTTGTGCTTGCAAGTAGCGAGATATTGTAGTCAATAAATGGGAAAAAGTACAGTTTTGTACCTACCATAAATGTAGATGTTCGAAGATCCACATTGCTGCAGTCCTAACTATTGGGTAGTCCGCTGTCCAGTCGGCCCGAATACCAGAGTATATGGCTGACGTCGGTCAGGGCGCATTAGACTGACGTCAGTACGTCAGGGTACTAATGCGCATGACCGACGTCATATCCTCAGTCTTTTCTTGCCCCAGATGTCAGAAGACCCTAAAAAGACAAGGCCCAACATACCTGCACCAAAAATATGTACAATATATACAAAAATATATACAAAAATATCAGCATATAACCTCACCTACACAACCACCCCTAAACACAGAGGGGAAGGAGGGAGGGTAAATTGGACTGCAGCAATGTGGATCCTCGAACATCTACATTTATGGTAGGTACAAAACTGTACTATGTTCTTCATTCCACATTGCTGCAGTCCTAACTATTGGGTAGAATCCCAAAGCAGAGGTAAGGGAGGCTGGCAAATCATAAAGAAGCAGGAGCTGACAACATGCCTTGCAAAATAGCTGTGGCAAAACCAGCCCTAGACTTAGAGTAGAGAGGAAGGTGATAATGCTTAGAGAAAGTATGCACTGAACTCCAAGTAGCTGCCTCCAAAATATCCTTAGTTGCCACCCCCCTTAGAAATGCTGTTGAAGTGGCAGTAGCCCTAGTGGAATGAGGCCTAATCCCAGCTGGAATCTCCTTGCCATGATGGGAATAACAAAATGCAATGCAAAACCCAATCCACCTAGAAATAGTTTGTTTTGACACAGGCTTGCCTTGCGAACTCAAAGCAAAAGAAACAAACAACTGCTGAGACTGCCTAAAATCCTTAGTCCTGCTTAAATAATAACGCAATTGCCTGTGTACATCTAAAGTGTGCAAAATCTTTTCCCCTTTATTTTGGGGTCTGCATAAAAAGTAGGCAAATGAATAGTTTGGTTTAAAGCCACACTAGAAACCACCTTAGGCATAAAGGAAGGATTAGTACGTAATGATACCCTATCCTTATGGAAAATCAAAAAGGGCTCTACTGCCATAAGGGCCTGCAACTCAGACACCCTTCTTGCAGAAGTAATAGCCAACAGAAAAGCAGTCTTCCATGACAAGTATTTCAATTCAGCAGTAGCCGCAGGCTCAAAAGGTTGTAGAGTAAGTTTTTCCAACACAAAATTGAGATCCCAAGCAGGAGTAGGAGCTCTCATGGGGGTCTTATATTCTTTGCCCTCTAAGAAACTGCTTGAACAAAGGATGCGAAAACAATGGTGGGTCACAATCATAGTGAGCTGAAATTGCTGCAGCATGAATCTTAATGGAAGAGAAAGACAAACCTTTGTCCAATAACTCAGTAAGATATTGAAGAGCCACACTCAAATTAGGCTCAAATCTCCAAATTCTTTGCTGTACTCCAAAATAAAAATCTCTTCCATTTTTCTGCGTACACTTTCCTTGTACTAGGTCTTCTAGCTTCCATAATCACATTTAAAACTTGTTGAGGAAGTTGAGACCTGCTGTGTCAACATAGAATATGCCAGGCTGTTAGATGAAGAGAGTGAAGCTTGACATTGAGCAGATGACCGTCCTTCTGAGACAACAGATGTGGAATCAAAGGTAAAGGCCATGGAGGCTTCCTTACCAGACTCCTTAGTAGTGGATACCAGTGTTGCGAGGCCAATCTGGAGCTATTAAAATCATCCTTGGCTTGTCTTGTCTGACCTTTAAGAGCACCTTTGGAAGAATAGGCAGAGGTGGAAAGGCATACACATGAAGATTTTTCCAACTGAAAGACAGAGCATCCACTTTCCAAGCTGTGTGATGAAACCCCTTTGTGCAAAACTTTGGCAGCTGGTGGTTTAGTGGAGAAGCGAACAGATCTATGTCTGGAGTTCCCCATGACACTGTCAATTTCTGAAATACATGAAGATCCAGTTTCCACTCGTGGGGATCCATGATTTGTCTGCTTAACACATCTGCTAAGGAGTTCTGTGCTCCCGGCAGAAACCTTGCCTGAAGAGTTAGTTGCAAGCTGAGCGCAGTCTCCCATAAAATCATTGCTTGTCTGCATAGAGGATAAGAATGTGTTCCCCCTTGTTTGTTGATGTACCACATGACAGTTGTGTTGTCTGTTAGAATCAACACCTGCCCTGGAAGAAGTAACTCCTTGAAAGCCATTAATGCAAACTGGACTGCTAACATCTCCTTCATGTTGATATGTAGATGCTGTAGTCTGGCAGGCCACTTGTCTTGTATCCACTTTCCATTCAGATGAGCTCCCCAAGCAATGTCCGAGGCATCTGTCGTTAAAATTTGACTCGCCTCTGGCCGGGTCACAGAGAGTCCCTTGTTTAGGTGACATTCCTGAGCCCACCACAAAAATTCTTTTGAAGGCAAGGTATTATTTGAATGACAGTGTCCAAATCCTGGCAGTGCTGTGTCCATACATTTTGAGATACCATTGCAGCTTCCTCATATGCAGTTTGGCATTGGGAAGCACCAGAATACAAGATGCCATGAACCCTAATGCTTGAAGGACTGTCCTTGCAGTCAGCACGGACTGATGAGATAGTTGATGGAAGTAAAGGGATAGACTCTTTTGTTTGTCCGGGGTTAAAAGGCCATCTGGGCTGCTGTATTCAGTCTCACACCCAGAAAGCACATGTCTTGAGAGGGTACTAGACTGGACTTTATTTCATTCACAGAATACCCTAGGCATCTTAGCACTGCTATAACATATTCCAGATGCTGTAGAAGGTCTTCCTTTTCTTGAGCCAGAATCAGGCAGTCGTCCAAGTAAGGATAGATTTGAATTCCTTTTAGCCTGAAGTAAGCTATCACTGGAGCCAGAACCTTTGTGAATACTCTGGGCGCAGTAGATAAGCCAAAGGGCAATGCAGAGAACTGATAATGAGAATTTCCAGCTCGAAACGCAGATACTTCCTGCAACTTAGTCTTATAGGCACATGAAGGTAAGCTTCCTTGAGATCTAAAGTTACCATCCAGTGATCTTTGCCCAGCAGAGGTAAAAGCTGTTGTAACGTCAACATCTTGAACTTGGGAATGTCCAGATAAGTGTTGAGGATAGATAAATCCAAAATTGGTCTCCACGTGTTCCCCTTCTTTGGTACTAGGAACAGGCGAGAATAAAATCCTAGGCCCCTTTCTGATACAGGGACTGGCTGAATGGCCCCTATTTGGAGCAACAGAGAAATTTGCGTGTGAGCCTCTTTTCTTTGTGGAGGAGGAACGTCTGGCATGCCTTTGAAAGTGGGTAATGTATGGAAATAAAACCTGTAACCGTGGTGAATGATATCCAACACCCATCTGTCTTGAGTAATTAAATCCCAATTTTCTTTGAAAAGAGACAGTCTTCCTCCCAAAGGAGCTGCCAGACGAGAATCTACTGGCAGCTGAAAAGGCAGGTCATTGGGTCTGTTTACGAAAGGACTGACCCCTGCCCTCACCAGAAGTTGGAGCAGGTGAACTCCCTGTTCTAGGCCTAAAAGAACCTTGAGCTCTGCCCCTACCACGTCTAGACCTACCCCTAGACTGGGAATCATAAACAGGATATGTCCATCCCTTAGTAGGCCAATTTCTACTAAACTTCGGTGGCTGCACCTGCAAAAAATCTTTAACAGTTTGCATAGACTTAGCTTTGTCCTCCATTTTCTTTAAAACTGCTTCCACAGGCGAACCAAACAACACATCAGACTGTAAAGGAGCATCCAAAATCCTTGTCTTAACATGCTCAGCTAAATTCTGATCCCTCAACCAGGCATGCCTGCGAAGAACAGAACTAGTGGCAGCCACCCTCGAGGAGGCCTGTACAGCATCAAAACCACATTGCAAAGAATGCTTACCCACTTGTTCAGACACATGAACTAAATCCAGCAACTCTTTACACTCAATACCTTCCGCCAAAGCATCCACCTTAGATTTCAGTTGTGAAAGGAGATAATTTTGATATTTTAGCATGTGAAACTGACAATTCAACGCCCTCATGGCTAAAGTGGAGGAAGTATACACTTTCTTTCCCCATCTATCCAAAGCCCTTGCCTCTTTATCAGTGGGAACAGGGTTTTTAACCACAGAGGCCTTAACACCTTTAGGTCCCTGAGAAACAGTTTCCGGGTCTGCCCTAGGACTCTTAAAAAGATACTTACGAGCTTCAGGCACCCTATAGTACCTATCAGGTTTAACAGGAGCAGGAGGCAAAGAATCAGGGTTCAGGGAAGCCTCTGCAAAAACATCTTCCACCACATTCAACACAGGAGGTATAGCTAAGGGCCTATGCTGGGGTAAAAACAAGAATTCCCTAAGCCTTTTCCTGGAATCAGAGTAATCCTGGCCTTCCCATTTAAAGTGCTCCCTCATGGAATGCAGAGTCTCTGAAAATGAGAAATCCTCAGGAGGAGAAGCTGTAGGAGTGGAATCATCCACATCAGAATCAGAATAAGGAGGGTACTCCTGCAAATCTTCCGCAGAGACTCAGAAGCCTCTGAACACTGTTCAAAACTATCAAACTCAGGTTCCACCCTAGGCCTCTTATCAGGGGGGGGCATAGAACCTCTAATCATAGTAATCAAATCTTCTGCCATTTTAAGCATATGTTTCTTAGGCACAGAGCCTGAAGTGCTAGGAGAAGCCCCCACTGAAGCTAAACTTGGCCTACCTCTCAAAGAAGTTTTGGAAACAGAAGGAGAGGCTCTAACTACCTTAGGAAGAGAGGGAAGAACAGTTACCTGAGAAGCCCCTCAGCCTGGCCTACCACCTGAGAAGGCACATCCTGTAACAGTAAAGTCTCTGCCTGAGACTCCAAAGAAACTCCTGGCAAAACCTCTGGCTCCACTGAGCCTTCTAAAGAACCGCGTCCGGGACTGCGGTTCATCAACCCTAGGCTTCGCTGTTTTGTCCTTGCGCTTTTTGACGAAGCGGCCGGAGCATCCGACGGCATTTTATAATTGCAACGCTTCCCAAACACTAACCTGGCACAGTCTAACCTTCTCTTAATAGTGCGTTTGTTAAACCTAGCACAAGAGCGGCATCCAACAACGTCGTGCTCAGGCCCTAAACAAGGTATACACAAGGTATGGTAATCCCTATGAGGTATCTGTTTCCCACAAGAAATACAGTTATTCACTTTTTCTGACATCCGGTTAAATACTGAGGCAAGAAAAAACCAAAATGTTCCCCAACGGGGTACTTAGCCAACTCTGATTCGGTCTGAAACTCCGACTTCAGAAAATTTCAGAACGCCAACCTGCACTCGCAAAACTGCTTCTGCATCGGACCATGCGGCAAAAAAGACTGAGGATATGACGTTGGTCATGCGCATTAGTACCCTGACGTACTGACGTCAGTCTAATGCGCCCTGACCGACGTCAGCCATATACTCTGGTATTCAGGCCGACTGGACAGCGGACTACCCAATAGTTAGGACTGCAGCAATGTGGAATGAAGAACATCTGACTTTGGCTGAAGGCACCAATGTCTTATAATTTTCTCATTTGGTTTTAACATGATCAGACTGCATTTGTAAAAATAAGTTAGAATATTTTTCTTTAGCTATTGTTTTGTGTGCACGAAAGTTGAGACTATTTTCAGTGTTACAGAGTAGTCTTAGATATGCTGCATATCTTTTGTCTGGCAAAGAAATAAAGATTGCAGCCGTTAAAAGGATAAGTGAGCTTGGCTATGACTGAAGCTGCCTTCTGGTTTGTCATTTGCTCAATTTCATGTCTTGATTTACAAGAATAGTGGGCATTGGTATGAAATAAGTCAGAATACTTATTTTGTGGCTACTGTTTTGTTAAATCTGTTCCTGATTTCACAGAATGTTCCTGACTTTGCTTCAGTTAGTTGGTCTGCAAATAATTGAGGAATGCAGTCAGTAAATGGAAGAAGGCTTTGCTATGCTGAAGGCAGATTATTCTAGTTTGCTTAATTTAATTTCTGGCCCTGCACCAACCAATATTGTAAATTTTTACAAACTACACCAGAAATATTATTTTACAGCTACTGTTTTGTGAGTTCTGCCCCTTACTTTCACAGAATGTCCCTGACTTTGTTTCATATATCTGGGCTGGAAAATAACTGAGGATTGCAGTCAATAAATGGGGGTGCCTGTGAAGATAGGTGAAGGCTGCCTGCCTAGCTAGATAGAATTTTGTAGATAATTTTGTCATTTATAAATATTAATATAAGCCATGGGCTTGTTCTCTTAAATGTGAAAAGACTGTATTGGATGTTGAACTGAAAAAAAATGTAACAGTGCACTCTGCTGTAAGAAAGCTGATAAGTCAAGTATTTCATGACTGCCTTTGATCTCAGGGCTCAGAGCCGAGATGTCTGGATGAAGGAATTCTGGCTAATGATTTGAGACCAGAGTTAATTGTTAGAATGTGCATGTATAATTTTGTTATTGCTCTGGCTTCCTGACCAGCTGCAGGATCAAAAGGGCTATTAACCCCTGAGTTTTTGTTAGCCTGGGAACTAGAAAGAAATGATGTAATCTGAAATGAATCAGTGGTACTGTGTTATCAATTTAAGGACAGAAAGAATGAGGGGATTTTAGCATTTGTCTTGAGAACATCCAACTCACCAGCACTATACCTGCGTTCTATATGTAAGTTTATTTTAGAACTGTGTTTTCTCTTAGATATAGCTAGGAACTAGGAAGATTAGATTTTTTCTGTATTGATGTCAGAACCTTTCTAATGTATTATTTGAAGTATTTCTCTGTGATCTCTGAACTCTTGACTAGCACTGTGTAGTAAGTATTGTCTTGTGGTTTTATTATTTATTAAATATTTTTAAACCTTTCAACTATGGCTGTTTTGTGTAGAGATAATTTAAGCTCTAAGAGTACATTGCATGTATTTAGTGATATTGTATAAAAGCCACTCCAACAGCCTTGCTGTTCAGTCATACTTATCATTTGGATAATAATATTGCACAGTATAATTGGACACCCTTTCATAAGGGCCTTTTAGTAGCTGATAAATATTAGTGGGTGGTGGCAAGTGGTACTACCATATAGTCTGTGTAAAAGAGGCACAGTCGGAGAACCTGTACCAGCCTTCCCCAGGAGTGTCTGTGTGGTCGTATATAATCTTATCTCAAAGCGTGTGTGTGTCAGCTACTTGGGTAGGAAAACGAAGCACTGGTTAGACAGAGAGGGTGCTGGAGGCTTTAGCTTGCCCACTAGGCTGAGATCTGGACCCTAAAGCTGCGCCAGTGGGGAGTTTTATTGGGGACCTAGAGAGAAAGGGCAAAACCAGCCCCAGATTGACTGTGATCTCTGTGTGCTCTTAAGGGAAATTGTACTTTACTGTGTGTATCCTCCCCTATGTGGATGCCCCTGACTGGTTTTAGTGGTGAGGACTGAGGCTCCTTGATTGCTGGGCCAGTGCACAGGTGTCACAGTGCCTTTGGCTGGAGGCAACTTATTCTCTTGTTGTTTGCACAGTCATCTCTGCTTTAAAGGACTACACTGCACTTGCATGAAATAACTTGGGATATTTAATCTGTTTTGTGCAAACCAAAGTTGAAACTATTCCTGACTGCACAGAATGTCTTACCTTCAAATTTATTAGCTTGCAGATACTTGAGGTTTACAGTCACTAAACTGGAAGGGTGGTGTGGCTATAGGCAACGTATTCTCTTTTTGTTTGCTTATATCCTTTTAGCCCTAGGCTATACTGCATTTATAGAAATACGATTTAATATTTTGTCCCTCTGGTTACTATTTTGTGTGTACCAAAGTAGAAACTGTCTTGGATTGAAAATTACATCCTTGACTTTGCTTCACACTTTGGGACTAAAATAAGAGAGGATTGCTTGTCACTAAATGGGGGCTGGCCGTGGCAGAAGGGAACTTACTCTTTTATTGCTTGCTCAGTCATTTCTGGCTTTAAAAGACTAGACTGCACTTGTACGAAACATGTCTGAATATTTAATCTCTTGCTAATACTTTGTGTGTACCAAAGTTGAAATGGTCCCTGACTGCACAGAATCTCCATGACTTTGCTTAAAAAGTTTTGAGATAACAAAGGGCTGCAGTAACTACAAAAGGGTGTGTGTGTGTGGGGGGGGGGGGGGTTGTGGTTGAAGACAACTTTTTCTCTTATTATTTGTTCAATCTAATATCTAGCTTTACAGGACTGGTGTGCATTTTTAAAAAATAAGTTATTTTTTTTTTCTGGCAGTAGGGAAGAGCTAATTCATCAGCTTCCAAAGCTTCAGGGCACCTTTCACATAGAAACTGTTAAGCAATTCAAGCTGAGCTGATTAAAAGACAAGTTTGGGTGCAAAGCCCTTCAAGGCTTTCCTGCCAGCAGGGAGAGAGAGGCTCAGCCCTGAAAGGACAATGCTAAGACCTTGGCATAAAAAAAAAAAAAAAAAAAGCATGGAGGGAGTGGCTGTTGCTCGTATTGATTACTGCTGCAGTAGCCTTACCTATATGGGTAGGTTATCTCAGCTAACTAGGTTTAGAATGTGGAAGAACATGATTCCAGAAGCCCCTGGAGAATGTTCCTAGCAAAGCTTGATCTGGACCTTTATAAGGAACCAGGCTTAAAGTGACTTGTAAAAGTATGTACAGAGGACTAATTACCTGCTTCTATAATCCTTCTAGAACCCAACCCCTTCGAAAAACCCATAGATGAAGACAAGGCCCTAGAAGGATGGGTTCTGACCCTGCCTGAAATAGTTGTTACACTGAGAATAACAAAAGGTAATAACCTTAGACAATCATTTGGAAATAGCCTGTTCTGACAAATGCTGCCCCTTCCTCTTACCCTCACAAGAAATGAATAACTTGATATGAAGATCTGACAGATTTAGTTCTGCCAATATAGTACTTGAGATGTCTGTGGATGTCCAAGGAATGGAGTATTTTTTTCTCACTTATTTTTAGGTTTGGGAAAGAAAACAGGAAAATTGACATTTTGGCTTAAAGTAAACATGGATACCACTTTAGGCACAAAATGAAGATTAGTTTTTCAAAGAAATCCTGTCTCTATGTAAAATGAAAATGAGATAGGGATGACTCACCTTAAGAGCTTGCAACTCAGAAACTCTTTTTTGCAGAGGTCAGAGCAATCAGTAAAATGTTTTACATGTTAAGAACCTCAAGTCAGCTAGATTAGCTGGTTCAAATCCAGGAAGAGTTAGCTTCTCTTAACACAAAATTATGACGCCAAGGAGGTGCTATCAGTTTTCCTGGAGGCCACTTATGCAAAACCCCTTTCAAAAACATTTTCACATGACACTGTATCGAAAAAGGAGGATCCATAGGCAGACATGCTCAAATGGCCAATAAATGAACTCTGGCAGAGGAATAAGAAAGGCCACAGGATAGTAACTCACACAAATATTGTAAAACCAGGGAACAACTAAGTACTAAATGGGTGTTAGTTACATTGATGGCACCAACTAGAAAACCTTTACCATTTTCTAACATATGATTTTCCAGTAGCAGGCTTTCTTGCCTCCATTACTACCCCTAATGTACGTCCTCAGTAAACAGGTGCCTAAAAGGAATTAAGACCCTCTCATTGAGGCAATCAAATGAAGATGACTGATGTTGGTGTGTACCAAACACCCTTTTCTTGTGTGAGTAGCTCCAGTCTGTTTGAAAGCTTACGGTAAATTATTCCTGGCTATATCCAAAACACAGAACCACTGAAAGGAGTCACCACAATGACCTCATGGTATTCCTTCTGAATCTTCAGAAGTACCCTGAACATTGGTGGAAAAGTGAACGAGAGCATTCCTGTCCAAGGAAAAGAAAAGGTATCTATGTCCCATGCCTTCTTGCATGGAGTGGTGGAACATAATCTTGCCAGCTTACTCTTTGTAGAGGAGGCAAACAGGTCCAACTTTGGAACTCTCTGCATATGGAATAATCTTGGAAGTCCCCCTGAACTAGTTTCTATTTGTGAGGGTCTGTCCTGGTCCTGCTCAGCTTGTCTGCCACACAATTTTACTCTGGCAGAATATAGGAATCCTGTACAATAAGACCATGATGTGAAGCTGTATCCCAAGCTAACATGGCTGGTCTGCAAAGGGGGTATGACTTGGCTCCCTCTTGCCTGTAGATGTACCACATGACTATGATACTGTCCGTAACCACTAGAAGAGGTCCAGTGGACCAAAGATGGTTCAAAGAGTTGAGTGCCTTGATCAGGGCAAGCATCTCCTTGATATTTATGTGCTTGCATCTGTCCTTGGTGTCCCACACCCCCTGCACTTTTATCCCTCCTGAAACTGCTCCCCAAGCAAAGTCTGAAGTATCTTTGGTGGCTGATTCTTTGGGGAAGGGAGGGAGAAGGGAAGACCTTGATTTAAGGATATCTGTTGTCTCCACTAAAAGATGTCTCTTCTAATAAACCCCAGCACTGGGATTTGAAAAGATAAAGGATACTGATGCTGGGAAAAATGAGATTTCAAATACCAAAGTATCTTTCTCGTGTGGAGTCTTGTCAAGGGTATCATGAGAATCATAGATGCCAAAAGATCCAATATCCTGAGGTATTCCCTAGCAGTGACTGCCTGAGTGGAAAACCTAAGAAATAGATAAAAACAAAGAATTTTTTTTTTTCCTGTGGAAGAAAAGCTCTTTGAACTGAAATATCTAAAATGACATACCAAGAACACAATCCCATGTGTAGAAGTCAATTAAGACTTTTGAATGTTCTTTTGAAATCTCGGCTTGTGTACAAGATCTCTCACCCAAAAGACACATTCCTGATACTCTGACCAAGACTCTGCAAAGATAAGCAAGTCTTCTAAATATGGAAAATGTGGATACCTGTAGCCTGCAAATTGGAGCTACATACTTTGTGAACACTTCTGCTGCAGTGGATAGTCCAAAGGGTGAGACAGAAAACTAATAATGTGATCCACACACAAAACCTTGAAAAAAATCTTCTAGATGAACACTTGCTTTGCAGACCTTTCTGTATGTCATATTACTGGAAGCCATGTCTTGCACCAAAGCTGGAGTTTGAACTGTTTTTTGCTGAACAGCTGCAGGATTCTTCCAGCCCTAGCGGATCTTAACCCTGCAACATCACCTGGCCACAAAAGCAACTCTGTGTTGTGGACCCAACTGAAACCCTGTTAATTACGACTATCGGTCCTGCAGCTACCAAATAAGATCACAGATTTCCACTAATCTCTAGCAGATCTTAACCCTGCGACATCACCTGGCCACAAAAGCAACTCTGTGGTGTGGACCCAACTGAAACCCTGATAATTACGACCATCGGTCCTGCAGCTACCAAATAAGATCACAGAATTCCACTAAACCCTAGCGGATCTTAACCCTGCGACATCACCTGGCCACAAAAGCAACTCTGTGGCGTGGACCCAACTGAAACCCTGCTAATTACGACCATCTGTCCTGCAGCTACCAAATAAGATCACAGAATTCCACTAAAGTATGTGTCCTAGTGTCTAACTGGTAAATGATACAGTAGCCCTTCTTAGCTACAGCATCTTTTTTGTCTCCTAAATAGTGTTACAACAAAAACAGTGTTTTCTGCATGTTTGCTGCATGAGAGGACGCCAGCAGCCCCAATCTTTCTCCTCTTTGCCTGCCCCCACTCCTCTTACTTTTCTGTACCCACTTTAGTTCCCCATACCTCACTCTTGACTACATCTCCTGTTGTCTCTCTCACATTACCTTTGCCTGCACTCCTGCCCTGCTCCATAGTCTGTTGCCTTTCTCTTGCTGCTCTCCACTCTCCTGCCCTCTACTCATGGTCTTTGCCCTACTCTTGCTGCTTGTAAACACCTCTCTCTCTTTCAAGCCACACTCATTTGCTAACTTCAACTCTCCAACTCCGGTATTTTCCTCTAATACAATCTTATCAGTGCAGCTGAGGCTAGCATTCTCCTGAAAGTGCCATATGTACTAAAGCCTTCTGTCTGTCTATTCTTTGCTTCCCTTCTAGCTTTTCTCTCTCTAGCTAGTTCTTTTCTTCTCTCCTCCTTACTGATTGTTTCCTGAGCTATTTTACAACCTGGGTATTAGTCCTGCTATGCTCGGGCTCACTTCACTCCCCTACCCCCATTCCCACCCATCCCATTACAATTTCCTTCATACCATCCATTCCCTCCCCTTCCTCCCTCACCACACACTAACAAACAACTTCCTGTCTTACCTGCAATTATCTCACTTCCTATTCCCACCCTTTCCTCCATTCAAGTCCCCTATTACAATCTCTGCACATTCACTTCCCTTCCTAAAAGCTATCCTCCTTCCCCCTTAGCCAGATTTATAATGCACTACCTAATCATCCCAGCTGCTTTTCTCTTTCTTCTAGCTAACATAACCTCATACCACATCCACCTTCCTTCCTCACTGCCATACTCTTCCACCTCCTTCGCCCTTGACACACTACCTTCACCTTCTTTCTTTTTTATCTCCCCAGCCCTATTTAATCTCCCCTACATGTCTCCACAAACCAACCAGACTCAAAATGCTTCCCCCTTCCCATGCATCTAAACACAAGTTCTATAAATTACATCTACCTATCATTTTACTCTTCCTATACAAGAGTAACTTACTTTTATTTGGGGACATCCAATCTAACACTGGTCCTTCCCCCTCTTCAACAAAACACCCCTCTCCCTTATCCTCTACCTCACCCTCTGCTCCTACTGCCTCTGTCCATCACCAGTCTATCCATCACCAGTCTAACATACATATATCACCCACATCCAAACACCTTGCCATATACTCTCTAAATATTCAAAGCTTAACCAACAAAATTACTGAGTTCCATGCCTGGATAGCCCATACAAACTCTCACATCCTCTGCTTGTCAGAAACCTGGCTTAAGCCACATATCTCTAACAATGAAATCCCCTCCACCAGGATAGAACATCTACCGCACAGACAGACTGCATAAAAAAAGGGGGTGGTGTAACCATCCTACACAGTAATAGTCTCAACCTCATACCTTTTACTGCGCCCATCCCTGACTTTCAACCAGCTGAAATCATTATCCATCACCTCAATTCACACAAAAATTAGCTATTGCCTCCATCTGCAACCCTCCTGGAAACAACTTGCCAATCCTTGAGAAAATCCTTTCCTGGTTTGCTAGCAATATTCTCTATGAAACTCTTATCTTAGGAGATGTCAACCTAGACTGGATAAAACTAAAAATGGACTCTCCACAAAAAATTATTAATCTCCACGGTTACCATCAACTTATAACTTCTCCCACCCGAATCTATACAAACACCTCTTCTAGCTCTATAATTGACTGGATACTCACCAACACCCCTAAGCTACATCACAACCCCACTACCCTACCAGATCAACTAAGTGACCACCTACCCACTCTTTTCCTTAGATACAGCTCTCAACCTCCCAAATCAAACCACTATAGATACTGCCGCAAACTCTCTAACTTTGACTCAACTCAATTCAACACAATTCTCTCCTCCACTGACTGGACTTTTCTGAAACAAATCCCTTTAAATGACGCAGTAAATAGTTTCAACAGTATCTTCCTAACTCTGTCACTCCCTCCCTCTACAAAGGTTAGAATAAAAGTTAACTATGCTCCTTGGCTTTCCAAGGAGACTACATCCCTTATGCTCCAATGAGATAAAACTTGGAAAGCCTGGACCAAAACGAAAGAATTATCCCCGATCCACAAGTATAGACATCTCAGAAACCTTACCAAGAAACAAACCAATATTGACAAAAAGTCCTTCTTTAACTCTGCTCTACTTGATAGCAAAACCAACCCTCAGACATTCTGGTCAACCATTAAAAGAATTCTTTCCCCTGGATGCCCCTCAAACCCCTCCCCCTACCCAGATACTTCCCCTCTAGATACAGCTACCTTGCTCAATAAATACTTTATTGATACTATTCAGTCACTCTTACCCACAACTGGCAATAGCTACTCCTCAACACACCCCCTCCTATCCACCCAACAATAATCCGTTCTCCCTACAGCCTCTTCCTACTTCCTATATCCGATCTCTTCTATTTAAGCTCAAACCCTGCTCACCATCTACAGATAATTTACCCCCCACTTTCCTCAAACTAGCTGCTGACTCTATAGCTTACCCAGTGTTTATCTTAATCAATAGGTCCATTCAGGAATCTACAGTACCTACCCTCTTGAAATCCTTTTTCACTATTCCCCTACACAAAGGGGGTAACTCCACTGACCCATCTAATTACCGTCCCATAGCCATCCTATCCCCTCTCTCCAAAATACTTGAAAAATGCATCCACTCGACTGCTAAAACACCTACTCCAACAAAATCTTCTCACCTCTACCCAACACAGTTTTCGTCCCCACCATAGTACAAGTACTGCCCTCCTATCCTTTACCCATACCACTGCACAAGTCCTAGATAACAATAAACTTATCTCATGTCTCTTCCTAGATATTTCCAAAGCTTTTGATACCGTCTCCCATCCTCTGCTGCTATCTAAACTTACTAGACTCAATCTATCTGTTTCTACCCTTACCTGGTTCTCCAGTTACTTATTCTGCAGGCAGCAGTCTGTCAAATGGCTCTCTTCCACTTCTCCATTCCTGTCACAAAAGGAGTACTCCAAGGCTCCATCCTAGGTCCCCTCCTCTTTAACATCTTCACTAATGACCTACACACATCATGCAAACAATCCTCCCTCATCCAATACGCAGATAATTCTACCCTCATCTCCATCTCTAAGCTCCATACTCTCTCTCAACATACTTTCTCATCTACTGAACAGTGGCTCTCTGAAAACCTACTCATCCTTAACCTCCCAAAAAACAAACTACTACTATTTCTCCCCGTTCACATACTCACCACAAATCTTCCTTCTATATCACCTCCTCAAATAACACAATTATTAAACCTGATGCTCATACTAAACTTTTAGGAGTCATCATAGATGATGAACTCAAATTTAATATACACCTCCTCCATTGTATAAAAAAGACTAACTAGAAACTTGGCTTACTTTATCGTAGCAAGAAATTTCTAATTCCAAATGCTAGGCTCTCCCTTGCTCAAGCCTTCCTCCTACCTTCACTGCTGTATGCTGCCCCTATATTGATCAGTTTCCAAGCCACAACTTTAAGCAAACTCCAACAAACTTATCATAAGATAGCTAGATTTATAACAAACTCTCCTTACAAATCCCACCACCGTCTACCCCTCGTATCCCTACACTGGCTAGAATTCCCCCACACTGTTACTTTCACAACTACAAATGCTACATTTCATTCTCTACAAACCTTCATCTTGCCCAGCTCTTTTTTCCCTCATTTCCATCTACACACCTTCTCGCACTCTCCGTACCTCTAATCAGCAACTTCTTAACACCTACCAACCAAAAAAAGCAGTAGTCAAACTCTTATATAAATACTTAATAGCCCAAAACTGGAACAAACTTGCTCGTGAAATAAGCTCCACCATTCACCCAGCCCACTTTAAGGAGAAACTAAAACTCCATCTGCTCAACATCAGCATCTGCCCTTGCACAGCCGCAACCTAACCTCATCTCTCCCTCCGAGGGCTACCCCTCCTCACTAACCTCTGTCCCCTCAATAAAGTGATCCCTCAACTAAGAGTTACAAACTGAACTGAACACTCTCATCTGATCAATTAATCTGCATGTAAATATGTACAAAATCTCTAATCTGTAAACATATAGTTTACATAATGTAAATAGTTTGCATGTTTTCACCTGTATCTGTAGTGCTCTTGAATATTTTTTCTTCTTTTTTTCATATCTCATCATATGTCAATTGTAATTGTTACCTTTTTATGTCTGTATAATATCTGTATTGGAGCTTTTCTCCTCAAGTCTCCACTGAAAACAGGCCAAAAATCCAGCTGGACCAATCCGGTTAACAAATGTCATTAAATAAATAAATAAATAAAACTAGGGATATGGTGATAAGCATCTTTTAAATCTAGTGTTATCTGGAAACTTGAAAGAGGAAGAAAAGGCAACAGGTTATGAAGTGACATCATTTGAATATGACACCATCACAAACAGGTTTAGGAAAGAAAGATACAGAATTGGTCTCCAAGCATTTTTTCTCTTTTGCAGTAGGAACATTCTTAAATAAAAACCCTCCTCCACCTGGGAAGGAGGAACTAGTTCGATCACTCCTTGTGGCAGCACGTGATAAGAACAGGTGGAAACAAGACAGTATGATCTGGAGGAAAAGGAAGGGGAATGACCCCACCCCCCAAAGGAGAAATTTCCTTCCGCTTTCACTGCCATTTGTAACACTGAAGGAGGATTTTCCAAAACCATTTGTCTGAAATAATCTGCTACCAAAGACAGAAATGGAGATGCAGACTTTCTGAAAGAAAAAAGGAGCCGGGGGGGGGGGGGTGTCACAAGGTCTCTTGAAAAGTCATTCAGACTTGCTGGACTGTCCTTGGTTTGGGGAGGTTCAAGACTTTGTTTTGCAACCCCATTAATATTTCTTAAAAAAGATGCTATGTACACACCATAATGTTCCATCTGTGTTGTCCACTTTCATTCTTCCTCAACTGTAGGGTTCAGATCTGATCCTCGGCTCCGACTCAGCCTTTACTAAAGCTCCTGGTAACCAAATGGATCAATATGATTTTGTTGGGCCCAGTAAACAAATCTTTTTTTTTTATTTACCCATATAGAGTTTTCAAGTCAAAGGTTTATGGGAAGATAAAAGGATATTGCGTACAGGGGAAGACAGCATTAGTTGTCTGGCTATTAATGGAATTGGAAAAACCAGGCTGTAAGCTTGAGGTTTGAGATGTCTGGGTGAATCATGCCTTCCGGATGAGGCAGGAAGTCTATAATTGGATCAAGAATCCAATGTTGTAAAGTAGATGAGGCCATAGGAAGAGGAACCAGACCAGTAAGGTGCTATGAGGATGACTTTGCTCTTCAACCTGACAGCTTTCTACAGAAATTTCGTAATTAATAGAATTCGTAGGCAGGCATGAAGCAGACCAGGAGGGCAATAGTGAAGTAGAGCATCCCTCGGAGATTCCTCCTGTGGCGGGGATTAGGGCAAAGTAGCTGCTGCATTTGTTGTTTAGGGGAGAAGCAAAACATTGCAGCAAGGCTGGTCCCACTGGCAATAATTTGTACCACTTCCTTATTGAGACACCACTCGTGAGGTATATGAATGTACCTACTCAATTTGTCTGCTGTCACACTGGACTTCCCTGGAATGTGTGTTGGTATGAGAAAGCGGTTGGATGAGATCACCCATTGCCACACTTGGGAGTGCTTCTCAACACTTGAGGTATGATTTGGTCCTTCCTTGTTTGTTGAGTTACCAGTCTACTGACATATTTGTCTGTTTGAATAGCAACTGTCCCTGAATGGAGAGCATTCTGAAAGATCTACAATGCTAAGAGCACTGTTCTCGTCTGTAGGACATTTATATGCAAAGTTGGCCTCTTCATGGGGCCAACTGCCTTGGACAGTTTTTCCCAGAAAGTCCCCCCACCCACATGGGAAGCATCTGTGGTCACTATGGCCTGGGGCTGAGGGAGAATGAATGGACAGCTTTGTAGAACCTGATCTGATTGATACCCCCACCTGAGATCTATAGCTTGCATGCCTGAGTGATTCTTATTTGTGCTAACACGCATTGGTGAAGAATAGACAACTCTAACATCTACTGAAGAATCCTCATGTGGAATATGACTAGAGGTACTCAGGTTATTACTGGTGACATTAATCCTAGAGCCTGAAGGACCAAGTGGACTGAGATGTGGTACTGCAAATTATTTTTCTGACCTGTAATCTGATTGTCTGTACTCTTGACAGAGGAAGAGAAGCATTCACTGCCTTCATGTTGAAAACTGCTCCTATGAATTTTAAATTTTGTTTGTAGGTGAGACTTGTCATAATTTGTGGTTATCTCTGGATGACAGCAAATTGGAGTACTTGATTTCTTGGCCTTACCAACAGATGCCTGGTTGGGGCGGTAATGAGCCAGTCGTCTAGACATGGAAACACCTGGAACCCCTGCAGTCTCAAAAGTGAGATGCTACTACTGCCATGCATTTGGTAAACACCCTGGGGGCTGTGGTGAGGCCAAAAGCAGAGCTCTGAATTGGTAGTGATTGGCTTTCAGCCAGAAGCGTAAAACCTTCTTGTTTGTCTGTTCATCTTTTTGTGATAGTATGCATCCTGAAGGTCTATTGTCTAGTGAACACATCCAGTTGTCCTTGCCCAGAAATGGGAGAATGGACTGAACCAGGACCATCTGAAACTGTGTGTGTGCCGAACTGACTTGTTCAAGTTGCAGACATCCAAAACTGGTATCCAGTCCCCTTTTTCCTTTGGCACTAAAAAGAATCTTGAGTAAGTTCCACATGCTTTCTAGTCTGGTGGGACCTTGTGGATAACTGTTTTTTGTAGCAGCCTTTGTATTTGAAATGCTGCTGCTTTCCTCTGACTGGGTGGAACATCGAGAATTTTGCGTAGATTTGGAGGTGGAAGGGAAAAGGGTATTAGCTAAGCTCTGGAAATTATCCTTTGCACCCAAGTATCTTTTATGTCTAGCCAGGTTCCCTGGTGCACGGATAGTTGACACCCGACTGCCTCCAGAGCTGTACAATCAGGACTCCTTTCAGGAGAGCTGGTATGGTGTGTCAGAAAAAGAATCTCTGGACCCCTGATTTTGTGGGCCCCCACTGCATTGGGGGTGTCATTGTCCATTAAAGTTTCCCCCTCCGCCTCTAGGGAAACTTTCTCCATGGGTGTCCTGGAAAGGACCCTGAGACTTTCTGAAAGACATCTTCCGACCACTTTGTTGGTTTCACAAAAAGGATCTTTGAGAAGGTTGAAAGCTTACACCCACTGCAATAAGGGTCTTTCCATCCTACTCAAATCTGGATATGTGTCTTTCACTTTGGGTCCTAACAAGGAAGTGCCATTAAAGGGAGCATTGATGAACTCGAAGATCTTTGAAAAATCATGCAAACATATCCAGACATGCCTCCTGATGGAAATGCCTGAACCCGCTGCCCTTGAGGTGCCTTTGGCTGCATGTGAAATAAGCCTCAAGGATGAATTTGTGACAGATTGAAGGGTAGCCAATTGAGAAGCTACAGATGACTAGGCCTCTTCAGGAATGGTTCCTGAAAGGGAAGATGAGAGTTATTTGATCAAATCCCTTTGCAACCTAGTAACATTTGCCAAATAGTTCAGTGACCTAAGGACCAAGGTCAGTGAAGTGTAAACACACTTCCCATACTTCTCCATTACCCTAAACTCCCTGTTAGAGGGATGAACAGAGGAACTCTGTTCAGCAAGTTCCTTTTTGGTGACCACTGCCATTCACATGGCATCCATGGACACCCCTTTAGCCCAAAATTCCTTCCCTGTAGGTGGAGCTAGAATCCAATCTGGCCTTTTGGGTATTGGTTCAACTGTATCAGGCACCTTCCAGGTCTGCCAAAAGACCATATCAATAAGGTAGTCAGGCAGGCTGAGTAACCCAGGAGGTCAATGGGCCATCTCCAAATGCCTCCAGAAATACTGACTCCTCAAGTGAGGGGTTGCTGGGAGTCCAACCACCTCTCTGTTTCAGAATCTCAAGGATGTCTCGGAATGAGACTTCTTCTGGAGGTGATCATGGGGACCCTTCACCTTCATCAAAGCTGTATCTTCAGTGGCAGACTCCTGCGGAGAGACTAAGTGCCTCCTCTTACACCTCCTCTTTCTAGGGACCTCTTTGGTGGGGTGTTCCGGGCAGGTGTCAGAAGAAACTGCAACATCCTGCTGGGCAGTCTGAAAGTTTCGGGTTGGTTGCCCCTGTGGTATCAAATGATGAGTGTCTAAGCACAGACATCTGGGAAATTGATTGGAAATCTGAGGGCGTTGGATCCATCAGTCTTGTCGAAGCAGAAAAATCCTATTCACAACCTCGAAGGTTGACCTCCCAAACAGAGAGAAGACCCCAGAGCCGAGAAGGCAGGCTTCTGGACTGTTGTCTCTTTCAGCCCTGAAAGCAGTCTCCCTGAGGAGGAAGTCAGAGCCAAGCTATCCAGTGTTGAAGCACCAAGATGCAGACATGGCTCTGAAACCTTCAGAGTCGACTCCCATGTCTTGGATCCTTCATGGAGACTCCAGCCCCAAGAGTCCTCTGAATCAGAAAAATCAGGAGCTGGGGCACTCAGAGTCAGCTTTGGATCCAATGATAAAGTCATCTTCAGATCACAGCCCGACAGACCTGGAAGGCCCGGATCCAGGGACGCTGAAGCAACCAAGGGAATCAGAGGAGGAGTACAAGATGGTGGAGTGGTCAATGGATGGGCTTCCTGACCCAAACTGGTAGGAGCTGATAACTCACTCATCTGGATCTGCATCAAGAGAAACTTCCTCATCATCCAGCCCACATCTTCTTCAGTCAAACTCCAAGATGTACCAGATGATGCCAAGGAAGGAGATTTTGTATAGTGCCTCTCTACAAAAGGGGAAGGCAGCCTAAAAGGTACAGGATCAACTAATGGGGAATATTGGGTCCTAGGCAAAGGTACAGGATCCTGAGAAGTCAGATCTGACAGTTTCTTAGTTGGATCCAATGATGCAGAATCTGACAACCTCTTTCTCTTTGGATCAGAGGGGGAAGAGGTGTGAGACCTCCTTGAATTTGACTTGGTCCACTTCCTAGAAGGCTTGGAAGATGAAGGCGAGGAAATAGAAGAAGTAGGAGATTTTGTCTCAGACTTCAGCCTAGGGGACTGAGCCTCTGCAATAGCCTCTCCAAAAAGATTAATTTATTTTTTTCTATCCACCAATGCACATGGATTAAAGTTACAGCACATGGTACAGTCTTCCTGAATGTATTGAGGACCTAGGCAATAGACACAGAGACTGTGGGCATCTGAAATGGGCAACTTGTGCCCACACTTGAAACACTTTTTAAAACCAGAAGAGCCCTTCTCAGTCATTCCTATGATAAAAGAAAAACAGATCTTTTTTTTTTTTTTCTATAGGTAGTAAATAGAAAAAAGGAGATGGCGATAACCGAACATGGTATTGAAGGGTACACTATTGCGTACAGGAAAAAAGGGGGAAAATAATAATAAACATACTAACAGTACAAGGGTAAGGTAATGATAGAAAAAGACAGAGTACAAGGAAAAAATTTAACTTATCTGAAGAATTCAAAGATAAAGATGAAGAGCTATGACAACCACATCTTTCAGGTAAAGCAGCAAATGCGATCTGAGGTATGTTAAGGGTTGGTACATTATAGGTAAGGGAGAAGCTCGAGAGCTTTTTGGGTACCACAAGATTTAGTAACGGCTGAGTCAGATCCGAGGATCGGACCTGAACCCAACAGTTGAGGATAGAATGAAAATTGACAATCAGATTGTATGTTTACCTGAATTTTGTTGAAACTATTCTGTTTTTTGCCAAAAGTGGAGGAGGAGAAAGAAAATTCCTTGGGACAATTTGGAGAGAGAGGGCTGAAAAATCTTAAGAGATTCCCTGAATGAGCTTGCCTTTTTCATCACCTCTGTAGCAGTGGAGCCAAACCCTAAATCTCTATCCAAAAAATAATTTAAAATCTCATTTTTTATCATCATCTAGGAGATTCTGAGAATGCAGCTATGCAAAAGCCTCCTCAAAATAGTACCAGTGGCCATAGCCCTGGAAAAGGTATCAAAAGAGTTATATGCACACTACAAACAATGAGTAGTGACCTATGCAATACAATAAACTAAATTATTTAAAGCAGATTTTTCCTCACAAGGAGAAACTGCAGATAAAACATTCTTCATACTTTTACAATTTGTCAGAATAAATATTAACATATGAGCCTGAAAATTCAAAATTCTGAAAATCAAGGTTATAGAAGCATTTTTCCTCAAAATTTTCAATACTTTTCCCATCCTTATCAGAAAGAGTAGGATTTGAATTAACTAAGTGCTTAGCAACAGTGGAATCAACTAAAGCTATAGCTGCTGAGTTTGGTTTGGAAATAGTGGGTAAAAGACTGAGAAAGTTTATACATCCCATCTGCCTTTTTAGGGGCAGCTGACTATCACAAAACTGCAGACAGTAACACACACATCCTCTAAAGCAGACTAACAGGAAGAATTGGTGTATGTTCTAGAAATTCCTTCTGTAACAGCTCAGCATTTTTTGAGGGACTGAGAAACCTCAGTGCTTTTCCACTGAAAATGCCAGCATATTCTAACAATAGTCTCAGATGAAGACCCTCCCCTACAAGAAACTAAGCTTTCCTCAAGGTCCAACCCAATACTCTCATAGTGGGTGACTTCAACTACCCTTTCATCTACTGGGAAAACTATTCAAGCACCAATTGTACAGGCCCAACACTTTCTGGAATTTATCAGTTCCAATGCCCTGGACCAGTTCTTTCTGACCCCCACTAGAGGAAGCAACATCCTTGACCTGGTTATCACCAACATGGCAGACTGTTGTTACACACCTATATCAATTCCTCCCTGGTTAAATCCGACCACAAACTGATCACCATGGAACTCTCCATCTCACCTACAACCCCTGCTAAGGTAACCACCTGAAAAACGTCTCTAAAGCCGACTCTGGGTTCCATAAAATAGAGGTTGCTAACTTCTCAGCACCCATGCCAATGGAAAATAGCTTCACGACTGCAGAATCAACACCAATGCACTGTACAAGCACATACACAAATGCATGGACCTTACCATACCAAACAGAAATAAGAAGCTCTCCTCCAAAAAATGAAAGCCAATCTGGTGGTCCACAGCCATCAATAAACTGTACAACAGGAGGAAGACACTATTGCAGATATAAATAAATTCACAAGCCTGGAAAACCTCCCTTATTAGTCTCAACAAAAAGCTGAGATCCCTTATCAAATCCTCTAAAGCCAGCTATGAAGGCAGAATTGCGGTGGACACCAAAAACAACCACAAAGCCTTCTATAGCTAAATCATAAACCTCCAAGACAATACCCAAATTTGCTCTGAGTTACTGCACAATGGCACCTCCTATACTGAGCCAACAGATATAGCCAACATACTGGCCGACAGATTCGGTGCCAACTTTACCCATCCCCCCAGGGCCCTATTACAAAACCAGAAGAAAGCCTGGTACCCATTTCTGTGGCACAGGTAAAAGCTCCATTGTCCAAAGCCAAGAATACAGCATCCATGGGATTTGATAATATTCCTGGCTGCATCCTACATGAGCTACAAAATTAACTGGCACCACATCTGTGTGCCCTGTTCGATCACAGCCTTACCTCAGGCTAGGTCCCTAACAAATGGCGCACTGCTACAGTCATCATAAAGGGGGAGCAACTACAAACCCTGGTAACTATTGCCCCATTACCCTGACGAGTCCGGTATGTAAAGCTATGGAGTGCATCATGGACCTGCTTAACAAAGATATAGGCAATCTCCAAACTCTTGACCCCACACAGTTCGGCTTTCTCAAAGGGAAATCCTGCCAGCTGAACCTGGTTGACTTCTTCGAGGCAGTCACCAAGGCTGTGGATGAGGTAAGGCAGTGCATACAGCCTACCTCAACCTGGCCAAGGCCTTTGATACCATTCCCGACTCCAGTATTATTGATAAATGCAGCAAACTAGGCATGAATCCTTACATCACTAAGTGGGCTCAAATTGGCTCACAGACAGGACCCACAGAGTGAAAGTTGCTGATTTCAACTCAGACTGTTGACCAGTCATGAGTGGAGTTCCACAGGGCTCGGTCCTGGGACCTCTCCTGTTTGGCATCTACTTCTCAGAAGTCCAGGCTAACACAGAAGGACTCTGGCTGACCAAGTTCATTGAGGACTACAAGCTAGGAGTCATTATCAACTCCCCAAGTGATGCAGACATCCTACAAAAGGGCCTCTCTGAGACCAATGACTGGTGTTGGATCCACGACCTGAAACTTAATGCCAAAAAATGCTTTATCCCCTCTGGAAAAAACTCACTTCCCACGAATTACCATGTTGATGGGAAACCACTGAACACTGAAGGGACCATAAGAGATCTGGGCACCCAGGTCGACAGCCACCTCACCTTCAACCACCACACTGCCACTGTGGTCAGAAAGTCCTTCTATGTGACACATCCTATAACCAAAGGTTTCGCATCCAGGAGCAAAGAGGTCATCATCCCTCTCTAGTCATCCCTCATTAGACCAGTCATCGAATATAATGGCCCATTTGGCATGTAACTGACCAGACACCTACCACAACTGGAGAGGCCACAAAAGTACCTCACAAAAAAGATCCTAGGCCTTAAACACATGTCCTACATGGACAGGCTCAAGAAATTTCAGCTGTTTTCAGTCTCTTATCATCTACTTAAGAGGCGATTCTCTGCTTGACTTACAAAGCCATGTCCAACCCAGCCCTACTTGAAATGCTACACCTAAAGAAATCCCAATCTCCCCGTGCCACACACTCCAAAGATCACAACCTCATTACCACAATTAACAGAATATGCTGGGGGGACAGGTTCATTTCCCAAAGACTGCCCATACTCTAGAATAAGCTTCCCACTCATGTCAAGCAGAGCACCTCGCTGGCCTTCTTTAAGAGAAATCTTGACAAGTGGATGGGTAAAAGAAAGTTCACCCCAGGATCACTCCAGTTTCCCTACGGGATAGGGGCACTGTGAACTAGCATCAGGTGGCACGGTGCCTGGGCAATTTTTTGGGGCTAGGCTTGTAAAGGCTCCAGGCCCACTAGCCTATTACACACCTATTAATCATAAATTTGAGGGGGAAAAAACTGCACCCATCACTGCAATTTCCATCTCAGATTCAGAATCTTGAATTTCTTCAGAGAAAGAGGAATCCCCCCACTTTACAAGAAGGATCAACAGCCGAAATAAAACCCTGAGCCAGATCTGGCAAACTACTCTTATTTAAAGAAATTTGAGGAGTAGATAAATGCTTGATTTTCTGTTTCTTTTTCTCAAGAAAAATGGGACTAACTGTGTTACTAATGGCAGCAGCGGTTTCCCCTGGTATGGGTACAGCATGCTGACACAATAGGGAAACCTTTCCTGTTTCCTCTCTCAGGACTGAAAAAATGGCTCTCCCTTGCCCACTGAGAGGATCCCAACAGCCACAGAGGACATGGCTAACCCCCAGTCCCTAGTAGCTGTAGGTTCTACACCAGAGACACCTGGGGTAAAAGATGAAAGGTCTGAGGTAGACACAGCAGAGTCACCAACCTGTGGCTGACAGACATTCCTAGCCTAACTTTTTGTTTTTGTTGCTGGAAGAAGGACTGACAGTGGGACCGGTAATCTGTTCCATGGTCATGCCAAAAATGGTGTCTCTTTCCCGGCAAAGACGAGCAGCAATTGCCAGTAAATTAGAAGTTATGTACTCACCATAACATTCCATCTGAGTAGGTACTTCATTTGTCTGCAACCTGTGGGTCTCGGATCCGACCTCGGATACGACTGGCAGCTTTCCAAGCTTCAAGATCCGAGCTCCTAGCTCCTCCCCTCTACCCACAATACCCTGTCACCACCACACTACCTCAGATCGGTTTTGCTGTATCACCTGAAAAACCTGTAATAAACAGGTTCAGATATTCTCAAGAATCATTTAGATCCTAGAAACCCGATAGTGGTTAGGGGGATGGCAGGGGGGGATGGTTGCAGACAAATGAAGTACCTACTCAGATGGAATGTTATGGTGAGTACATAACTTCTAAATCTGAAGTAGTTACTTCATCTGTTCTGCAACCTGTGGGACAGAGTCCCCAGCTACCTAAACAAAGAAACCTGGGTGGTCTATGGGAGGATATTCCGAAGCACCGCGGAGCCAAAGGACGCCCTGCTTCTAGATATCATGTCCAGCTTATAAAGAGAAATAAATGTATGGGCAGAAGACCAAGTGGCTGCTGAACATATGTCGTCCAATGGCATCCTGGACCAGAAGGCTGCAGAAGTTGCGATGGACCTTGTGGAATGTGCACGGATTTTGAATGGGGTTATTTTGCCTGATGCCTTATAAGCCTGATTAATACATTGACAAATCCAATTAGCCAATGTCACTTTGGATATAGGTTTTCCCATGTATGAAGGAGCAAATGACACAGAGCTGATCAGCCTTACGAACATCTTTAGTCCTCTGCAGGAACTGTCTATGTACGTCTAGTGTATGCAACATGTATTTCCCCTTATTTTGAAAATTTTTGAAAAACACTGGCAGATTGATAGTCTGATTGATATTTGCCACAGATGCCACTTTTGGTAAGAAAGACAGGTTAGTCCTGAGAGAGACTCTGTCATTGTGGAAAATAAGATAGGGAGGTTTCATGCACAAATCTTGGAGCTCTGAAACACTTTTAGCAGAAGTTATGGCTACCAAGAATGCTGTTTTCCAGGACAGAAATTTAAGGGGTACAGAAGCTGCAGGTTCAAACGGAGGTTTCGTTAAGGCTTGCAGAACAAAAGTCAAGTCCCAAGGGGGAGTCACGGATTTCACTGGTGGCTTGCGAAGGAAAACGCCACGCAAGAATGTCCTGCACAATTTTGTAAATGCTAGAGATCCTAATCCGTCTCCCACATGAAAATGGGATATTGCTGCCAACTGTACTTTGACCATTGATGCACTGGCCCCGTGTTCAAAAATCATGGACAAAAAATCCAATACTGTAGGAATCGGAACAGTAAATGGGTTGAGACCTTGGCTGTTAGCCCAGACAGAAAATCGTTTCCACTTACTATTATAGATTTTCCTGGTGGACGGTTTATGAGCCGCTACCAGAATAGTTTTCACTGGTGACGAGATACCGGGAGTCCTTGCCTTTAGTGTAACTGGATCAACCAAGCCGCGAGCTTGAGGTTGACCAGGTTCAGTGTTGGGCACCCCGTTGGGTGCGATATCAGATCTGGAATGGGATCCAGAATTAAAGGGGGGGGGGACTGTGAGACCGCAGGTATGGAAACCGGATTTGATGAGGCCAGAATGGGGCTATGAGGATAATTTTGCTCCCCAACCGTGCGGCTTTCTGAAGGAATTTCACCATGAGCGGAAGCAGGGGGTAAGCATAGAGTAGACCGGGAGGCCAAGCATGAATCAGAGCGTCTCTGGGGCTTTCCCCTTCTTGGGGAAGAATTGTGAAGAACTCGCTGCATTTTGTGTTTTGGGGAGTAGCAAAGAGATCGCAGCGAGGCCAACCCCACTTGCGGAAAATTTCCTTCGCAATTTTCGGATTGAGAGACCACTCGTAAGGACTGAGAATTACTTGACTCAATTTGTTCGCCAGAATGTTGGATCGTCCCAGAATGTGCATTGCTATCAGAAAGAGGTTGGTGGATATCGCCCATTCCCAAACTCTCATGGCTTCTCGACAAAGAGGGTAGGATCTGGTTCCCCCTTGTTTGTTTATATACCAGACCACTGACATATTGTCCGTCTGTATTGCAATCATTCCTAGAGGTAGAAGGTCTTGGAGAGCCTGCAACGCTAGAAGCACCGCCCTCATCTCCAGAACATTTATGTGCAAAGCGGTCTCCGATGAGGTCCATGTACCTTGGACGTTTCTGCCCAAACAATGCCCCCCCCCCCACCCTAGGCGAGAAGCATCCGTGGTTAACGTGACCTGGGAGGGGGGAAATCACAAAGGGTCTCCCTTGCCTGAGTTCTGGGGAGTGAAGCCACCACAGGAGGGATTCCATGCAAACTCTGCTCAGGGGAATATGAGTGTTCAATGGGTGGAGTAACAGTGACCATTGAAATTGGAGTGTCCACTGTCATATACGCATCCTCAGGCGAGCATGGAGACAGAGGCCGATAGCCGCTGCCATCGAACCTAGTGCCCTCAGGACTAACTCTGCCGGTGGGGCCTTGGTGCGAAGAAGAGCCAAAACTTGGAGTGAGAGGCTGGACAGCCTGTCCGAGGTCAAGAAGGCCCGAGAAGATCGGGAATCTAGCCTGGCTCCTATGAAATCTAATGCTTGCACAGGATAAAGAAAAGACTTCGGTATGTTGACTGAGATGCCCAAGCTGTCGGCAAGAGACAGCACATAGTCTCTCGCGATACAAAGTTGATGCCTGTTGGTTGCTGTGAGGAGCCAGTCGTCTAGGTAAGGAAAGACCCTTATATGCCCTGAAGCCTCAGGTGGGCCGCAACCACTGCCATGACTTTGGTGAACACCCTGGGGGCTGAGGTGAGTCCGAACAGAAGGACCCTGAACTGGTAATGACTGGCCCCTAGCCGGAAGCGGAGGAACCTCCTGGACCGTCTGTCCATTAGAATGTGGTAGTACGCATCCTTGAGGTCTATAGAGCCCATCTAGTCGTTCTCCTGCATTAAGGGGAGAATAGATTGTAGAGTGACCATCCGGAATTTTTCTTTGGGAACAAACATGTTCAGGGCAGACAAGTCTAGAATGGGCCTGAGGTCCCCAGTCTTTTTTGGCACTAAAAAGAACCTTGAGTAGTAGCCCAATCCGGATTGGTCTGGGGGGACCTGCTGGATGGCTCTTTTTTCTAACAAATTTGAAATCTCTATGGTAGCTGCCTCTCTTTGATTGGGTGGGACATCAGGGAGGCGACCACCTGAGGGAGGATGAAATAGGAAGGGAATTTTGTAGCCTCTGGATATAATTCGGAGCACCCATCGATCATTCGTGATGGACTCCCACATTGACAGGTGCTTTGTTAAACGCCCCCCGACTGTCTCCAGAGCAGGACAGTCGGGTAAGCCCTCAGGGCTGTTGCGCGGGTCTCTCGGAAAAAGGCTCCCTAGACCCGAAGTTACGTGGTCCCCCTCTGCCTCTGGAGGGCGCGGAGTCCGAAACTGGATAGGATTGCTGAGACTTGTGGAACCACAGCTTCTTTTGCCCCCTCTGATTCCTTGAGAAGGAACGTTGGGGGCTCGAGAAGCGGACTCTGGCAGACAGCGTCTTCCCGTCCTTCTCGCTTTGGCCTAGTGTATCGAGTACGGTCTTGCCAAAAAGTGAAAAACCGTCAAAGGGTGCGTTCGCGAAGGACACCTTGAAAGGTTCTGCGAAATTACAAAGACGGAGCCAGGCTCAAGACAACACCTGCTCCGCTGGCCCTTGCGGCTCCCTCCATAGCATAAGACAGTAGCCGCATGGACGTATTTGAAATGGACTTGAGAGTGGCCATGAGTGTCGAAAATACGGTTTTGTCCTCGACTGACATGGACTCAGGAGGGGCTGCAGTGTATTCCTTGATCAAATCCCATTGCAGCCTGATGATATGCGCCATATAATTCAGCGCCCTCACGGAGAAGGTTGCTGAAGCAAAGGTCCGCTTCCCTATACGGTCCAGCGCCCAGGACTCCTTGTCCGGTGGGTGTACCGTGGAGCTCTCCTGGGAGAGTTCTCTTTTAGTGGCAGCAGCCACCAACATGGCATCAACTGGAGACCCTTTGGCCCAAACCTGCCTGTCTGAAGGGAGGCTAAGGATTTTATCCAGTCGACGTGGGATAGGCTCCACGGTGTTGGGTTCCTGCCAAGCCCTGGTAGTCAGGAGATCTACCAGGGGATCTGCCGGTGGGGACAAATGCCTCCAGAAATACGGACTCATCTGAGGAAGGTTTTTGGGCAGACCATCCCCCCTAATATGCAACATTTCCATGATGTCTCCAAAGGAGACATCTTCGGGGGGTGACCTTGGGGAACCTTCCCTTTCCTCTAAATCCCTGTGGTGACGGACTCGCGGAAGTCCATGTGCCTCCTTTTACACGTCCATTTATGGGGCACCTCCTCTGTGGGCTCATCAACGGCCTCTTGTTCCTCTGAGGGAACCAACTGGAGGGTCTGAGCAGGCTGTCCCGATGGAAGGATGATGGAAGTTAGGCCCGTATGCAGTGGGGGGGGGGGGGGGCGGAGGGATCCAAAACCCGAGTCGGGGACCTGGAAGACCTTGACAGTACCCTCTCCACTACCTCGAACGCCGAGGGAGAACTACTCTCTTCCGGCCCCGAAAGTAGTCTCCTCGGCTCTGAGATAGGGATCAGGGTCGGAGCCGAAGCCATCGGATCCGAAAGGGAGGTGCTCTCCGACATAGGCAGCGCCAAAGAAGCACCCGCTCCCACGGATCCGACGCCCAGCCCACGGCCCCGAGAGCTTGGATCCAAGATACTCGAGGGTATGGTCGGCGTCGAGAAGGCTTGGGCCACCGGCGCCGACAAAACCCCGGCTCCGAAAGGGCCTGGATCAGAAGACTCCAAAACCCGGACCGGGTTGAAGAAGGAGAAATCGGGGCAAATATTGAAGCTGCACTCCCCCCCGGTGGAGGGGGAGGCAGGAGCACCCCACATCTGCATTTCGGTCTGCAAAAACCGACGCATCATCCTATCCATGGAGTCGGAGACAGGCCTAGTAGATCTAGAGGAGGTCGTAGAGGTGGGTCTGGAGGGCTGCCTCGATGACCTCGAGGGTGATAGGAGCTCCTCCTCCAGCTCCGGTGAGAAGGAAGGAGATCGGAGCCGAGAAGGAGAAGGTCCGGACACCCTCGGAGGTGATTTAATAGTTTTTGAAATGCGGAGCCGAGGGATGAGGCTTGACTCGCCTCTTGTGTCTGTGCTTTTCCCTGTCTTTGGTCCTGTGCTCCCTAGAAGGAAAAGACTGAACTTCCTTCGTACTCAAGGCAGTAGTGGGAGGTTGAGTCCCAACCTGAGTCACGGGAATCAGGGGTGTAGAAGTTACCTGGGTAGCTTGCACCTTGGAGGGAGAGGAGGAAGAGGCCTCCTCCGGGGGAAGTAATCCCGCCAGAATAAGCCTGTTCTTTCTGTCCCTCACAGCCCGGAGGTTGAAGGCTGTGCAAACCTGGCAGTCTGAAGACAAATGCACAACCCCCAGGCATATAACACACTGAGTGTGGCTATCAGCTGGGGAAAGCTTATGGCCACACCCAGTGCACTTTGAAAAAATAGCTTTAAGGCCTTCGGCCATTTTGCTGACACACACACTCACATGCCCAAACACATAGGGGGAGGGTTTGAAAAAGAAAACGCAATCCCGAAAACAAAAAAGGGCAGATAAACACTCACAATACTCTCCTTTTTAAGTTTTAAAAGTTTTTTGACAAAAATTTTTTAAGAAAATTGTTCACTTCCCTGTCTAAGCCAGGAGCTCTTCACAAGATGCTTGTCATTCAAGCCGCGGCAAAAACGATCTGAGGTAGTGTGGTGGTGACAGGGGATTGTGGGTAGAGGGGAGGAGCTAGGAGCTCGGATCTTGAAGCTTGGAAAGCTGCCGGTCGGATCAGAGACCCACAGGTTGCAGAACAAATGAAGTAACTACTTCAGATCACTACAATTCCACAAAAGTTACTTTTTTTAAAACAGAAATAAACACAGTAAAAAACACTTTAAAACACTATGCCATCCCTACAAAAGAAAAATAAACACAACTTCTCCGCAGAAAAAATGTTTCCAGTTACTTCACATCACTTTTAAACTGCCAGAAAAAATGAGTGCTCCTTTTAAAAGTAAGTTACAGTCTTGAAACAGTCCATTAAAACACAATATTCCTAGCTTTAAAGTAACTATCCTGATGAGGAAGGTAATAAAACATTAACAAAAATGAAGAAAATGGAAGTTTTTCCCATAAAGTAAACTCTGAAATGCTTTGTGTCCAAACTTGTCTAAGTCAGTTCAGCTTGAGTTGCCTGACAATTTGGGTGTGTGGTAGGGGCCCTGAAGCTTTGGAAGCTGGCATACTGTTATATCGTTGCCAGGATATAACCCATCTATCTAAAGCTACTGCAGCAGTGATCAATATGATGAACATACAAGACTATTGCTGCTATTGTCCCACTTAAGGAAGACAGCTGCACTGAGTTTATGGTGTCATATCAGAGGACGGGAATTGCACTTGACTACTTCTAATGATACCTTGCTATAGAATGAACCCACATCACTTCAGTTATCAGTACAGCTGTACAGCCTTAGAACAGGAGATACAAGTCCATGCATGTGTTAGAAAAAAAAAATGAAGGAACAATTCCATTCTCATTACAGTGCTTGCATATGTCGGCATCAAATATAACAAGTTATTTCTCTGCTACTACAGTCTTTACACACATTCACTTTTAGCAAGAATATTGCACTGGATAGTTCATCTTTCTGTGAAAAAAAGATGAACATCCATATTGCAAACAAACTACAGACCAATCATGGATACAACGTATTACCTGCAAATTATAAAGTTGGTCAGACCGTCTCCTGATAATGCAATTGGCAAATTCTGGTTTCAAAAAATAAAGCGATTTATTATGTTTCCTGCACCTAGCAAGAAAGCAAAGATCTCTGACAAAACAGCTGCAGATCAAGTTTGACAATTCAGATATGAGGACTTCTATCAAGACTGAGGGAATCTGTTCTGTTCTGCTTGCAACTGCTGCCATCACATCAAGAAGGATACTATGACAGAAGCCAGAAACACCAGCAAAATAAGGAGAAGGGAGGTAAACAGAATGTACCACAATCCACAGCATTGCTTGCAAGCTTTAAAGTGGGAACAAAGCAGTGGTGGTCAGAAGAGAGATTGTCATGGATACTCTACAAGCATGGTGTATTGCAAATATCTTGAATGAAAAGCTGGACAATCCCCAGCTTAGCAGTGGAGAGAACAGTACGTAAAGGGGATTGGGTGCACTACAAGAATCATATTCTCCAATTCAGCTGTACCTTCCAAAGTTGCAGGAATACATAAATGCAGATATTTGTGCTACTATAAAAGGAAGACCACTGGCAGTTGTGTGCAATGAAAACATAGAAAGCAATGCACGTCATTCTAAATGTTACATTAGTATTTCAGGGAGGGACGCCATACATAGCCAAATGCACAGAACTCTCAGCTGTAAATCACGCAACAGTACCTCAAGCTGTGCTGAAATTGCTGCAAATCTACAGTGTTGATTTACAAAATATGACTTCCTTTGTGAGTGATGGTGCATGCGACAAGACTAAAATCTTTAAGGAAGGACTTAGTAGCACTCAATAAAGTGCTTTAAGGAAGCACTTTATGAAGTGTTAGGAGACTATGTTATGCATGTTCCTTGCTGGGTTCATGTGTAGTTCCTTGGGGAGGCACATGGGTTCACCATTTCAAGACTGTCAATGAGTTTGTGCCACTTATGAAATATGCCTTCCAGCAGTCTGTAAAACAAAAACTAATATGTAGCTTTCCTTGAAGACCGTGGGCTTAACATCTCACTGTACTGATACCCATTTTCTGTGTTGACAAGATGGAATACATGAGTCACAGTTGTGCGGTATCATGTACATTATCTACAATACCTGCAAGGCCTTCACTGAAGATAACAGTGATGCAACATCCATGATGTAGCTATAGACTCTTCTGTGTGACTAGTATTTGGAGACTACAATTCAGCTAAATTTTGTCTCAGGAAAATCATCCGACTATCACAGTCAATGAAATCATGCAGTTTAAGGACAGGACTCTTGCAGTCTCAACAAACAACATGCAAATATCACTTCAGAGTCATTACCAAGCTGGAAAATCAAAACTAAAGGTTTTGAGGAAAAATGATGAAAATTCTTTGCTTAGGCCCAAGGTCAAGACTGATAATATCCAGCTATTCAGGTCAGCCTAGAGAAAATGGACATGCATCTGTATACCACCCCTTCTGTTCCTGTCTTTTTTTTTAGATCTTTGTTTTTATTTTTTGTTGTTACATTAAACAAATTGTAAAATACAATACACAGTAACAGATGACAATATATTGAAAGTAAACCATTTACAAAGTTAGATGAAGCAATTATTCATTTCAGTAATAGACAAGTATCTTTAATGTTCATTTTCTCAATATGAAGAGCGACATAGATGGACAGCAGAACAAGAGGAACAGACATATGAGAAATATGACAATATTAACATTCCCAGGACAGAGTGGATTTGCCGTAGCTCATTTTTTGAAGTTTGATCCTTAGGGAATTCAATAGATTCTGAGCATATTTACAGTACCATAAAATGTGTAGGAGGTCAGCTTTAACTGTGGGGCAGAAAGGTGAAGTGTTGGGAAAATAATAGTTTAAATGTTCTTGAGTATAGCAAGCATTATTATTAATCATTAACTGGATATATAATAGTTTCTTAAAAGGGGCAAAAGTGTTTGTATGATTAATTGCTTGGGAGAGAGGAGCATCTGTCAGGTCAGGTTTTTTGTCTCTCCAATATTGTGCAAATGTAATACAGGATTGGTATCTAGCTGTAGAGACTAGTTTGTAAGCGATTGAAAGCATCTTCTTTTTGATTTTTAGACATCTCAGGAATGTAGTGGCCAAGTTTATTTCTTCTCCTAACTTCTTTGGGAAGCATACTAAGGTAGAAATTAATGCTTTGATTTGTCTCAAGATTATTATGTATTTGCTATTTAAGTTTTGTTCTGATATCATTAAGGGAGTTGTCCTTAAGCTGAAAGAAATGAGGGAATTGATCTAGGTTTAGCATTTTAAACCCAAAACCAGCACAGTTAAAACAGAAAAGCCGGACTCCAAAGTACTTTTTTTAGTGCTTGCATTTGTATTTAATCACTCCACAAATTTCTTCAGAAAAGTACATTCAATTAAAAAACATCCTTTTTACACAAAACCACATGATAAAATCAACCAATGATAAAGAGCTTTGTCTAGATAACTCATACATATTTTCTATTTAAAAGAAAATGCACCTTAATTTGCTTGACAAAAACACTATACATAGAAAAATAAAAATATATATGTTGTTAAATGTGTAAACGTGTGTATATAAAAAAAGATTTTTAAAAAAATAATAAGAATAAATCTATAAGTGAATAAATAACCTGCTTTATACCTCAAAGTCTCTGCATGGTCAAAAAGCATTTAATGTTGATCATTTTGTTTAAACCTTGGTGAAGATCTGCCCCAAGGGCAAGTTGCCACTTACTCTTTGCATTCTAGCAAACTTTTAAAATCTCCACTCAAAACACTTATGTAAACGGTGTCTAAAACAAAAAAATGTAAACTTCGTAAAATCATTACATACTAAAGCGTGATGTGCTAAAGCGTTGAACTTGTCCTTATTTTTATTACCCAAAACATACTTGTATATTCTTCTTCCCAAAGTTCTAATGGGTTTGCCATCATAAAAACTTGTACAAGAACTACAGACAGCAATGTACACTACAAATTTAGAATCACAAGTGTTGTGGTCCATAGCCCAAAAGGTCCTACGAATATGTTTTAATTCCACGGACCCTGAATTGGCTATAAACCTACACTGCCTGCGGTGCCCACAACCAAATGTTCCGAAATTCATTTTACTTTTTATGACCTAGACGCTCTTTTCTACAATGGCTTTAATATTAACTACTTTTTTATAAGTAAACAAGGGTCTGTTACCTAAAACCTTGAATAAATCTGGTTGCCCCATGACCACTTTACAATTATCCATAACAATGTTCCTGATGATACTCATGCCATTGGAAATTGGTATTGGAAATGCCAATTCAAACCCTTCACCTTGTTGGCTAGAACCTGGTGTTGTATTCATTGCACCTGCCAAAATAGGACTAGCAGAACCTTTACGTAACTTTGTATCTTCTGCAACAATTTTCCTTAACCAAAAAAGAACCTAACCCCTTTGTAAAAAATATTCAATCAACCTGTCAACTTCCACCAAACAGATGGAATCCACTTGTTAAAAGACTGAGCCTAATGAGCTGACTCATTACAATACCTCTCTTCATATGTTGTGGATGTAAACTGTCACTGTGGAGGTACTGGTTTACAAATGTTGGCTTCCTAAAGATTTTAATAGAAAAAACACCTTGTTTTCTTTCTAAATGAATGTCCAAAAAAATCTCTCTCCTCACCAAAGGTGCCATGTGTGAATCTAAGAAATCAGTCAATCCCTGACCATGACTTGTGTCATGGTGAGTAAAATCTGTCAGCATTGTTGACTTGGTTGTTTGAGAGAGCAGGGTCAACTAAGGTGAATTCTAGTGTTAGTTCATCTAAGGCGATTAAAGCATGCTTATTCAGTTTGTTACTTTTGTTGGATCTATCATTTAGGGGATCACTAACCATGTTCCAATCACCCCCTACTATATAATCATGATCTGGGAATTTTGACAAAAACTTGTAGATCTGAACAATAAAGTCTTGTTGGTTTATGCAGGGGGCATATATATTTAGAAAAAGTGTGGGTTTATAGGTTACTGGATTAATGCAGCTAAAATAACACCATCTACCAATAGTATCTTTACCATAGCCTACAACCCCCTCCTTAAATGATTTTTTTAATCAAAATAGCTACTCCCTTTGAGTTGGTTTTACTACCTGAGGCAATAACTTGAGTTAACCAGGGTCCCGCCCTGTCTTTGTTCCAATCATCATTTAACAGGTGTGCCTCTTGAGGAAATATGTTTGCTTGGGATTGGTACACTAAATGAAGGAGTAGTTTCTTAACATCTTGCAAACCCTTCACACATTCCATGAGTCTACTTCCCACAGCATAAATACACACAACAGATGTGAAGTGTAATTAAATTTGGTCTTACGTTTGTTTTCCTCCGAGTATTCATAAGGATTTGGATAGAAATATTGTAACATTAGATGTTTTGTAGCACTAAAATCTCTTAGATCCCTAACTGTGCCTTACCACATACCTAACATTTTTAAGAGAAGATTTAAGGTTAAATAATTAACGAGCCATTTCAATGTAAACAGGTCTAATAAAAATAACAATATATACAAACACACAGACACAAGATGTGCAACCTTACCCACCTCATGTAGCCCCCCTTAAATGCTCCTATATGTTTTAACCAAGATAAGCCTTTGCACACTATTGTTGCTATAGTTACATATTGCAAACAAATTGGTATTTGGTATGAATCACAGTCTATGTAGCTACAACTTTACCTTACATTATAGTTTACAATGTTCAGACCATACTGCTGTAAAGAACGTAAACTGGCTTGTAAACAGTAAGCTTCAGTCCGATACAATCTACTATCAAAAGACTTTTACAAGACACCATTTCACAGAACAGAACAACACATTAAAGCATGAGTAAATACAACATTGCAGACCATTTTCTTGAATTCCATGGAGAGAGAGAGAAAAAAAAATTCAAGTTATAACTAGGAAATATTCATTAAAGTGTACTGCAAACCATATTAGCTTTTCAATTAGGTAGCATATTATATACAGAAGAACAGCTCCTGATAGTTAATGAAGCTGATTGCTATTAATTTTTGTCAGTTTTAGGTAAGCTAACTTAAAAGTTACTGAATTTACCCTGTCTTGATGTAACATGCTGCCTGTAGGAGGAAGACATTTCAGATGTTGTCAGGGAATGTGCTGTCTTGATTTCCTCGCAAATTTGCTTTATTTCCTTTATTTTTCTTCCTTCTTCCCCTTTTCCCTTTTTTCTTTTCCCTTCTCCTTTTGAATCCTTGTAAAATAAAAAGATGCCGATGTGTTTCCCGGCGTAACAAAGATAATTGTTACCTTCCTTAGTGTGGAACATTGCAACGGGAGACTTGGTCTGCTAAAAGGAGCTTGAACTGGCATCTTTTAACTGCAAATGGAGTTTAAAACTGTAAAGAAAGCAGCAAGGGTCACAACGAGACATCCAGAGCGTTCCACACTATTTTTCAAGACAAGCCGTCTAATACATCTTTTTGGTAACATTTTTACTTACATTTGTCAGCTTATAAGAAGAGAAATATAGTTTAAAGCTTTTTTAAGGATTATTTAAAGCTTTGGAAGCTCTCTGAATGCCTTAATAAAGGCAGTTTTGGCTTCAGAGTTATTTTTGGCTGAGTATTTTTGCTCATTACTTGTAAAAACAAGGGTATTGGGGTATTTCATTTGAAGCTTTGCCTTTCTGTTGATGAGAAAAGCACAGTAATGAGCCAGTTGTTTTCTTGCCTGCTTGATATACAGTAAGTCATGTGAAAAAGTTATTTTGTGCAACTGCCACAATAAAGTACTCTTTTGTTTTGCTGCCTCAGGGATTTCATGTACATGTTGGTAGTTTAAGATTTTTGCATATATCTGACGTGGAGACTTAGGATCCTGAGGCCTTTGGAGGGCTTTGTGGGCTCTTTCTATAACAATGTCATTGGTGGTTGGATTCTTTTCCAACAGTGTATTAAATATATTTTTAAGGATATCCTGGAGCTGTGACTGATCAACAGATTCTGGAATCTCACGTATAAGAATATTATTCCTCCTGCTTCGAGGTCTGTGATTTTTTTGTTGCCATTCCTCTAGTATAGATTCATTATTTTTTGGAGTTCTACTTTCATTTCGTTTGCTACAGACTTGGCTTCAGCATAGTCAAGGAGAGTTACAATGTGTTCCAAAGTAGATCCAAACTTGCTCATTTGCTCAGAAAAGTTTTGGATAGCAGACTGTATAGGCATTAAGGCAGACTTTAGTTCATCCATAGAGGAGACCCCTTCAGGCTTATTTTTGGCAGTGGATTTTGTTGTTGCTTCTTGCTGTTTCTGAATTCGTTGTCTTTTACAGTTTCCTCTTCAAAGTTGTGATATTTTGGTTTTGGTAGCTTGTACGTCAATTTGGTCTTGTTCATTAGGCATCTTCAGGTAGTTTGCTATGCTGAGTTCAGTACAGGCCTCAGGCTGCCATGAGGTTTGCAGTGACAAAGGTCAGATTTAAAACATAAAGCTTGCACAGTGCCGAATGAAGAAATAATCCCAGCTGCTTATCCCTGATGATTAGTAGAGTGTACTGCTCTCCACTGGGGGGGGGGTACAAAGATTAACAAGGCTTAATTGCAAAGATTTAAATTGATATTTGTGGAGTTCTAGTGAGTGAGTGTTCACAGGCTGGTGGCCATCTTGATAATTCCCCCTTCTATTCCTGTCTTAAAGGCCTGCAGAATCTTGAACCCATATAATATACCACACCTTAACAAAGACATTTCATCATATTGAACCAATATGTACATTTGTAAAATAGGGTATCAACCTCTGAAGGACTGGGAAGTGTGTGTTCTCAGAAGATATGCAGGAACTACCACCACTGTCCTCATTTGACTTGCACAAGTACTGATTTTCAAAGGCTGTGCAGATTATGACACTATCTGAAAATGCACTGCTGAGAGCTACACAGATTCCAGTTTTCACCATCAAAGTTGAACAGTCATTCTCTGCATATGGACAGGTGTTAAGTGATCAATGTTAGAATCAGTGTCAGCAACATAAAACTGCTAACCAGCAGCAGTAAAACAGTAGGACTGTGCAGGCCTAAAGCTGCTTCAGGAGGATGTATATAATGTATGAGATTTACTATGTTTGAATTGTGAAAACATGTTTTAAATGTACATTTACACAGTTGTACATGCACCTTAAATATTAATGTCTGTCTGTTTACACTTTCTCAATTTTTTGTGTTAAACTTCTGCTTTGTAAATATTATAATTTAATTAAAGATTATTTTTCTTTGCTCAGCCACTGTATAATTGTGATACTTCTTGTCTTGCTAACGTTTCCTATTTTATAATAGGGTTTGTTTTAAGAATATCTTGCCCATCATCTTCCATTTCAATGATTAGCTGGCAAGACAAAATGTCTAGGAATGCTTTATGTGTGATTGCTGTAGAGCGTCCTTAAAATAGGTCATTCATGGATGAAAGGTCTGAGATTAGTTAAGATGAAAGGGCCTTACTGGCAGATAAGCCATCTGTGACTTCCCCACTATGGGCCAGTAATCAAGAAGCCTGAATCCTAACTCCTGACACTGGAGAGGGGCATTCACTTGGAATACAAATGGATATATACAGTATTTCCAGATGCAGACCTCTCTGCATCAAGAACAATTTCCCTTAAGAGCACAGAGGGAACACACTCAGCCCAGGGTCTGGGTTTCTTTGTCAACCTCCAGGTCCCCAATAAGACTTCCCACTGGCATAGCTGTAGGGTTAAGTCCTCAGCATTGTGTCCAGGCCAAGTCCTCCAGCCGCCTCTCTGTGAAACCAGTGCTTCATGTCCCTGCACCAAGTAGCTGACACACACACTCAGATTTAATTTTCATATACACACACAGCTGGGAAAGGCTGGCACAGATAGATTACCCATTCTACCAACTTTGTTCAGACTATAAGGTAGATTCACTGCCACTAGTCAGTTACTACAAGTCTCTTAAAAGGGTATCCAATTATACTGAGTGAAATTAATATTAATACAAATGGTAATGTTGACCAAACTGCAAGGCTTTCAGACGTGGCCAAAGGTATCACCAAATAAATATATGCAAATACTCTCAAAACTTAAATATTTTTTAAAAGAACCAGCCACAATGCGAAGTTTAAATATATTTAATAATAATTAATAAAAGAACATGAAAATAATAAGCATCTATTTACAGTAAACACCAGAGGTTCAATCACAGGAAATATTAAAATAACATAGATGAACAGATTCAGACAGATACAGAAACACAGTACTAACTAATCTCACTATATTTTCCTGACTAATCTAAAGAATTATTATTCCCTGGTTCACTAACTAGATCAAGGCAAGATGAAGTAGGTGAGGGATCCTTCTATGACAGGTCCCAAGAAACAAACTGCTCCTGAGGCTTCAGTCTGCTCTAAAATTAAAACATTATTTCTGTGCAGAATGACATCACATACATATGACTTCTGGTTTCCCATGCAACCCCCATTGCTAGAAGCAGTCAGGATTTATCACATAGATGTCAATAATACATACACAGAGAGCCTTGTTAAGATCTGCTGAAGCTCCTGGAAGTCACTACCCTTTCAGAGTAGCAATTAGGTCACCCCAGTGACAATGCAGGAAGCTTCCTAGTACACACTTTTTGTCTCTGTCTGCATTCAAAAACTGTGACATAACATCTTTATGGCATAGGCCCAGTAATGTAATTTTCTTACTATTTCTCAAAGTCATGTGGATTGAGATTAATCTCTTCTCTTCCAGTATTCTCTGTTACAATATATACATTTCAACAGTTACAATAATGCCTGTACATTTCTTTTCTATCCAGCAAGGCACACTGTTGATACATTTTTAACACAAGCAACTTTACAAATACATTTTCAAAACAAGCATGAGTACAAATCAGTTCAATATTCAAACAACATACAATTCTTTACTAAATTCCAGCTAGCTGTGCTGGCATATGTTGTACATCCACTGCTCTACTTCTCATGGCATAGCTGGCAGTACCTCCTATCATCACATCATCTATACCCACATATGGTTCAGCTTGCATTACTTCTGGAGTGAAGCAACTACAAGCCCTTGGTCATGAAGGTCCTTAAATTCCATTTTACTTTCCTTAAATAGCCTGACCTTAATCCACCTGGTGATAGGAGTAGGGCTGAAGTAACCATACTGTAATAACTCAACTCCTCTTACAGGGCATGAGAGAGAAATGTCAAAACCCAAAGGCTGTTTGGTTGCTGTTATTGTTAGAGGTCTCAGCAGTGACTCTGGGACATTGATGATGCACAGTCCAGAAGAATGGGTATGTTTTGGGGTGATGGTAAAAAAAACAAAAAAACTGAAAACCCAGCTAAGAAAAACATGGGGTTCTGAGAGCCATGAATGGAATCTAACTTTTTCTGTCACCTAAAATCAGTTCCCCCTGATAACAGAGACCCTCAATTGGGATTGGTTCTGTCTTCTACTATGGCACCACAAAAAACAAAATTTTCTTATTGTGGCTTTTCTTACCTCCTTTACTATTGGTAGTATGCCCTCATAGTAAAGGTGCCTGAAAGGAATCAGAATAACACTCAAACAGTTGGGCTCAAGATCTTTAGGTTGGGTGGATAACGGAGTGCCTTTTCTTGTGTAAGCAAGTCCATCCTGTGAGGTTACATGTGAAGCCTGGCCTTTGCTAGGTTTAGAGGAAAAAACATTGCTGTGCAGACCAAAAGGATGTCACCAACACCACTGCTGGATGGTCTTTCTAAATCTTCAGAATGACTTTTGGAATGACTGAAAAGGGAGGGAAGGCATACAGGAACTTAACTTTCCAAGGAAAAGGAAGCTTCTGTTCTCCAGAACTTGGGTGTAAAACATTTTGAGCTGCTTGTTTAAAAGTGGAGGCAAAAAGATATATCTAAGGAGTACTGTACTGATACAGAATCTGAAAGAAGACCTCTATGTTCAACATCCATTTGTGAGGGTCTGCCTTGGATCTCCTCAAGAAGTCTGCCACTGAGTTTTGTTCTGAGCAGATGTACAAAGTCTGAGGAGGTTGTGCTGAACTGCCAGGTCCCAGGCTATCATAGCAAGTCTGCAGAATGGATAGGACTATGTTTCTACATGCCTGTTGATATACTACGTGAACAGGATTTTGTTTAAGATTATGAAGTGGTCCTGACTTCCAGAGATAATGATGAATTCGAAGGAAGAAGATCAGAACCTTCATCTCTTACATATTTATATTCTAAATCTAGTCTTGATTTGACCAGACACCCCTCTTGAAACTGCTTCATGCAAAATCTGAAGTATCTGGTTTGTAAAATCCTTCAATAAGCCAAAAGGCAAATTAATAAATTGAAAATGACATCCCAGTGCACAGAATCTTAAAAAAAAACTGTCTCTGTTTTGTATGAATAGGGATATGCAGATAGGCATCTTTCATCTCCAAGGTAACAAGGGATTCATGAGGTCCTTGGCCCCCTATTGTTTGGCATCTACTTCTCAGAAGTACAGGCCAACATGGGAGGACTTTGGCTGACAAAGTTTGCAGATGACTGCAAACTGGGCGCCATAGTGGAAAGTGCATCGGACACGGATATCCTTCAGAAGGGACTCACGGAAACAGATAGCTGGTGCCAGAGCCATGGCCTGAAGTTAAACGCCAAAAAATGTATAGTCATACCCTTCGGGAAAAACAAGGTAACCCCAAGCTACCATATAGGTGGCAATCCACTAAGCACAGAAGAGGTTATCAGGGACCTGGGGACCCAGGTTGACAGTGACCTTTCTTTTGACACTCACATTGCTAAAGTGGTTAGAAAGACCTTCTACATTGCCCACCTGATCATGAAGGGATTCACATCCAGATCTAGTGAGGTCATTGTTCCCCTGTACTCTTCACTTATCAGACCAATGATCGAGTACAATGCCCCATTCGGGATGTATCTCACCCGACATCTGCAGCAATTGGAGAGACCCCAAAAGTTCCTCACCAAAAGGATAAAGGGACTCCAAAATCTGTCATATGCTGCCAGATTGAAGAAACTCCAGCTCTATTCAGTCGCATACCGTCTGCTCAGAGGTGACATGTGCCTGACATACAAGGCCATGTCCAACCCGGAATTAATGGACATGCTCCACCTCAAAAATACAAATCCACGAAAACCACTAGAGCAAGCGACTTAAACCTTAGCACGGATATAAATAGGACGTGCTGGAGGGATAGATTTAGCACTCAGAGAGTCGCTATGCTGTGGAATAAAATCCCGGTCCATGTGAGGCAGAGCACCTCGCTGACTCTGTTCAAGAGAAATCTAGACCTGTGGATGGGAGATCGTAGGTTTACCCCGGGAATCATCTCTGGGTCACTGCTGGACAGAGGCACAACAAACTAATGGGCACAGTATTTTTTCATATAAGGGGTGGCGTAAGCCACAATAATTTGGGCTAGGCTTATAAATGCCTTAGGGCAGATAGCCTAGTATAAACCTATGAACCTATGAACCTAAGAGAAAGAGGAAAAAGGTTATGGATGTTTAACAACTTGAATTTTGGAACTTTTAGAGAAGTGTTTAAGTGGCATAAGTCCAGAAGTGGTTTCCATATTCCTATTTTTTTGGGAAGAAAGGACAGATTTGAATTAAATTCCTTCCTATTTAAGAGGGAAGAGCAGCTTTTGTTACCCTCTGCAGACACAGATCTGAACGAATTGGGAAAAGAACTGAAGAATCCCTCAAGGTACTGCAGAAGAATTTCAATAAAGTCTTAACAGTTTTTTATGTCCAAAACCCCAAAACATGAGGTAATTGTTTCCTAAAAGAGAATGAAAGAGAAAGTTTCCCTGCCATCCTGGGGAGGGCGCTGGTCAAAGAGGAGGAAGGGGGTGCAGCAGAAGATAGAGATTGGTGCACTTGTCAATAGAGGATCCCTTGGATCCTTTAAATTCAGAGTTTGGTTTGCCATGTCATTTTTTTCTTTATTTCTTACATTTACGTTGAGAAGGATTTTGCGATTTAAGAAAAAAAAAATCACATTTGGAGGAGTAGTCCCTGTGATACTTTGGGACAGGGAAAGAAAAACTGTTAAATGCCTTGCACAATTTTCTTGATCCCCTAATTACTGAAAAAATTCAGTAGAGTTGCTAAATAGGTTATTTTTGCCTAAAGGAATACAAAATAATTTTGCTTTGACATTATCCAAGGAGGAGTTGCAGCCTAAAGCCAGGCGTATTTTCTGAAAGCTGAACTGGTAACAGCTTCACCATAGGAAGGATCAGCAGCATCATATCCACATTTAATGGAAAACTGAACAGAGCATACCCTGTAAGGAGGACTTAGAGTCTGAGTCAGGAAAGTTATAAACCATTTTAGCCACATTATCAAAATAGAATGTGTCTGGCTGGGTCCCCTTCAGATTACTGACATTTCAGATCATCGAACTGCATATGGTCGTGACCATAATGTCAACATTAAAAAACAATGAACTGCTTGAACGGAGACCCAGTGGGGTCTGAGGAATTTGCTCTTTCCACAACTGTAATCCATTCTCGGAGTTGGTATTTGTAATTAGCAGGGCGTGTGCGGGTACATGGGGGCTTTTCCTATCTGCAAAAACAGTTTTTGTTGCTTCTGTATTTCTCCACATTTCAAAATGTTGATCATATGGTCTCAACTGTATGATGTTTGACATTCTGAAACGTCAATGTTGTAAATTAGACCCATCTGGTCATAAATGTTAACAGTTGATAGTTAATGGCACAAAAAGACAAAGTGGAAGATATGTACACCTTTTTTTAATACTGTATCAGTCCTTGGCCCTGCTATCTTTCTCATACAGTAAATCATTAGTAAAAGAAAACAATTTAGAAGACCTTATCTGATTGTACCAATATAATTGCAGTATCTGAAGTAGAGCATTTACACAAGTACTTTATGAGTACCATGCACTTTATAAAAAATGTTTGGCTTCTTAAAGGCAGGTGGTTGGAGTTCAAGAGCCAGAAAAGCTGACACAAAGGCATCGCCCAATCTTCTAGAACTGGTGAAACAGCAGATGGTTTTGGTTAAGCAAAAGGTCATTATCTTTGTTTTGGGAATCAGACATTTGCTTATCTTTCCAATTAAAATGTTCCATCACTTTGTAATGCCATTACCAAAAGTGAGTTCTTCATGAGGGGAGTCAGAAGAGTTAATTTTGCTTGCCTCAAATTCATAACTCATAGGACAGTGAATTTAGGATGAATAATCCAAGCCCTCAGAGTCAGAATGAAAAGAAAATTCTTCCTCAGAGGAGGATTTCCTCTTTCTTTTATGAGGTATGGAAGCAGAGGGAAAAGGAACAAAATGTGGGGATTGTAAAGTCATGAGAGCTTTAAAAAGCCATTGAGAGAAGTTAAACCATTCTTCCTTACAGTGTCCTATGGGAAGGAGACAGAGATGCTAAAAGAGAAATATGTTTAGTTTTCGGTCTCCTTTTCATGGGTATCTCTAAGAAAATCATATCAGGAGGAACAAAATTCAAACATACACCAAAATACTACTTTAAGCATCTTCTTGGACTAGTATTTGTGGGATTACTTCAGAGAAAATCAGCCTTGTTTCTCCCTCTGCACCTGAATCAGCCATTTGGTTATTTAATTTGTATATGCTGGAACCTTGAGTCATAACAGTTTCTCAAGGGGTCCTGACATTGGGAACACATAGAAACAATCCTATGGTCTGTGGGCTGATCAAGTATCTCAATGGAGATGTCCGATACTAACTGACTAAAAGAAAAAAGAAGTTATGTTCTTACCATAACGTTCCATGTTTGTTGTCCTGTATCTCGCCTTCCTTCTTTCTTGTTGGGTTTGGAGCTGATCTTGGCTCCGACTCAGCCACTTCTAAAGCTCGAAGAGTCCTAACTGGCTCGAGACTCAACCCTTATTCTAGCATGCATAGCGGTAGCTACCCAGATCTCATTTGTGATAACTAACCACTATAAAAGGGGAAAAAAAAAAAAAATATATATATATATATATATATATATATATATATATATATATATACACACACACCCAATAAAAGAGGTAAGTAACAATAAGGCTCCTTGTACCAACAGGAAAGAAAACTTGGTGACAAGGAGAACACTAAAGGTTGAAAGGCAAAGGATACTCAGCCATAACAGCCAAAAAGTAAATTCCTCCCAATCATCCAGGATGGGGGAAGGAGTGAGGGATGCAAGAAGGGAAGTGAAATACAGGACAACAGACATGGAACGTTATGGTAAGAACATAACTTCTTTATGTTATGTTGTCCATCTCGCTTTCCTTCTTTCTGGTTGGGACAGTGTCCCTAGCACCTAAATGTCAGGTGTCTCACTGGGAGAGAGACTTCAGAACAGGTGAACCAAAGGATGCCCTGTTCCGAGAAGCCATGTCCACTTTGTAACGAGTAATGAAGGTAGGGGGAGTAGCCAATGTTAGTGCTGCGCAAATAGTATATAAAGGAAGCCTAGCTTGAAAAGCTATGGAGGTAGCCAAGGACCTAGTGGAATGTTCCTTGACTTTCTCTGGGACTGACACATTCCTAGACTCATAAGTGTGAGTAATAGTATTATACAACCATTTTGAAAGTGTCACTTTGGAAACTGATGAGCCTTGTTTGCTCTGAAAAAAAGAATACAAACAACTGATCTGATTTTCTGATGTCCTTGGTCATTTGAAGATAAAATCGTAATTGCCTGTGGACATCCAATTGATGAATTCATACTCTGCCTTGCTGCCATAATTTGGAAAGAAAACAGGAAGTTCAGTTGACTGATTCAAATTATATTCTGAGCAGACTTTTGGTAAAAAGGAAGGATTAGTCCTAAGAGAGACTCTATACTTGTGAAAAATCATATAAAGCGGGTGGATGGAAAGTGCCTGTAACTCAGAAACCTGTCTAGCTAATGTAATCGCGACTAAGAAGAGTCTTCCATGATAAGAACTTCACAGGACAAGAAGCAGCTGGTTCAAAGGGAGGCAGGATCAAAGCAGCTAGTACTAGGTTTAAATCCCAAGGATGGAGAGGTTCTTGGATAGGAAGCCTCAATGGTGTAGCACCTTTCAAAAAGGCCTTACATAACTTATGGGACAAGACATTAGAACCTTGGAGTCCCACATGAAAGTTAGAAATAGCAGTCAGATGAACACGAATTGTAGCAGCCTTTGCTCCTTTTTCGAAGGTCTCGGCCAGGAAATCCAAAATTTTTGCAACTGGGGCTGTAAAAGGATCGATGTCATTATGTTCAGCCCAGAGTGAGAACCACTTCCATTTACTAGCATAGAACTTCCTAATAGTTGGTTTATGGGAAGAGACTAAAATATGTTGAACCATCGGAGAGATATCGGCGCCTGACTAGGATCAGAAGTGGAGAAACCAAGCTGTCAGCTTGAGGGTTCGAATGGAAGGATGAAGAGTGCCTGACATGTGTCAGAAGGTCTGTAACCAGGTCCAGAATCCAAGGCTCCTCTTGCAGGTAATGTGATAGGTTCGGAGCAATGAGGATCGGTTTGCTTTCTGAAGAACTTTTGGAATTAAAGGAAAGGGGGGAAAAGCATAAAGGATCCCAGGGGCCAATCGTGGACCAGTGGATCTCTGGATGACTGTCCTGGAGGGGGAACTAGGGCAAAATAGCTGCTGCATTTGTTGTTTAGGTGAGAGATGAAGAGATCGCAGCGAGGCTGGCCCCATCTGCGGAAAATCATATGCGCCACATCTTGCGTCAGGGACCACTCATGGGGCATGATAATTTCCCCACTGAGCTTGTCCGCTATCACGTTGGACTTCCCTGGAATGTGCATTGCAACCAGAAAACGCTGAGAAGAGATCACCCATTGCCATACCAGAAGGGCCTACCGACATAAGGGATAGGATTTGGTTCTGCCCTGCTTGCTGATGTACCACACTACTGACATGTTGTGCATCTGAGTTGCTATATGGCCCAAAGGGAGAGAGTCATGAAGTGCTTGCAATGCTAGTAACACCGCTCTCATCTCCAGGACATTGATGTGCAAATAGTACTCGTGAGGTTGCCAAGTTCCTTGGACTGTCTGCCCCAGATAATGCCACACTCACCCTATCTGGGAAGCATCCCTTGTCACTGTGGCTACTGGAAGAGGGGCTACACAGGGTCTGCCCAGAGAGACTAGGGGAGAGTGGAGCCAACACTGTAGATCTTTCTTGCAAGTATCCATGATTAAGATCATGTGTGACATTGGCAAATCCTGATACGACTACTGAGTGAAGAGAAGCCATTGCAGGTGGTAACGGGCTAGCGGAACTAGAATAATGGCAGCCGCCATTAACCCCAAGACTTTCAGGACAAATCGAGCCTGAACCTTTGATTTTGACAAAAGAAGAGACACCCGACTTCGAATGGCAAGCACTCTTTCTTGTGGAAGCTTGGCTATCATGTCTCTTGTGTTTAGCTGAGCGGCTATAAAAGTAATACATTGAGAGGGCAACAAGGCAGATTTTTCGTAATTTATGGTGATTCCTAGGCTTGCACAAGTGTGAATTGTGTGGTTCTTGGCCCTTAGGAGATGATGCTTGGTGGTGGCAGAGAGGAGCCAGTCATCTAGATACGGAAACACCCAGAATCCCAAACGTCTCAGGTGAGCCGTGACTACTGCCATGCATTTGGTGAACTCCCTGGGGGCTGTGGTGAGGCCAAAGGGCAGAGCTCTGAACTGATAATGACTGGCTCCCAACCGGAAACGTAAATGTCTCCTGGACTGCCTGTCCATTTTTATGTGGTAGTATGCGTCCTGGAGATCGATAGAGTACATCCAATCATCCTGACCCAAAAAGGGTAGAATAGACTGCAATGTCACCATTCAGAACTTGGTCTTCTTTACTGACTTGTTTAACTTGCTGAGATCCAAGATCGGTCTCCAGTCCCCTGTCTTCTTTGGAACTAAAAAGTACCTTGAGTAAGTTCCTGATTCTATCTGGTATGCGGGGACTTCCTGAATGGCTCTTTTTTGCAGCAAAGTTCTTACGTCTATAGCAACCTGATCCCGAAGACTGGGTGGAACATCTGGGATTGTTGATTTTTGATATCTTGGGGGTGCTTGGGTGAAGGGAATTTTGTAACCCCTGGATAATATGCGCTGTACCCATTCTTGATAGGCTCTTTGGTACAGTGAAATGCTGCCCCTGACTGCCTCCAGAGATGAGCAGTCGGGCAGTCCTTCAGGGATTCTGAAAGGGTCTGGCAGAGAATGTATCCCTGTCACCCTGTTGTGCACCCCCCCCCCCCACCGTGAGGTTGGCGCCTCCAGTTGCTATTTCCCCCTCTGCCTCTGGGGAATTTTCTCCACGATTGTCCGGCGAAACTCCCTCGGATTTATGGAACCACATTTTACCATTCTTTTAGTCTCTGGGATAAGGTCGAGATGGACTGGAAAAACGGACTCCTATGGCAGACAGAGTTTTGCCATCACATTCACTCCTGGTAAGAGCCTCTCAAACTTGCGGCCCAAACAAGGCCGAGCCATCAAAGGGGGTGTTCGTAAAGGAGGACTTGAGGGGCTCCGCAAATTAACATAGGCGCATCCAGGAGTGTCTGCAAAGAGCTACTCCTGTGCCTGAAGCCTTACTTGCTCCTTCTGCTGTGTAAGAAATCAAGCGCATGGAGGAGTTGACAATGGAGGTTAGGGTCGCTAGCTGGTTAGCAGACTTGGAAGCTGCTCCCCCAGCTGAAGGATCCTGAAGGGTACCTCCAAACTCTAAGATCCCTTTGAAGCCTTGTAAAATGCGTTAAGTAGTTCAGTGACCAGAGGGTAAAGGCCGCCGAAGAGAAAACACTCTTCCCGTACCTATCCATGGCTCTAGACTCCCTGTTTGGCAGATGGATAGAAGAGGAAGTCTCCACAAGTTCCTTCTTGGTGGCTACGGCCACCACCATAGCATCAACTGGCACGTCTTTGGAGACGAAAGACTTGTCATCTGGTGCAGTTATAAATTTGTTTGGCCTTCTCGGAACAGGCTCCATGGACTCTGGAGCGCTCCAAGCCTTTCGACTAATGACAGTCAAAAGTGGGTTGAAAGGCGGAGACACCCAGGAGGTGGAAGGTCAGGAACCAAATGCGTCCAGGTACATGGACTCGTTCTCAGAAGAGACAAGGGACTTCCAGTTTTCCCTCTTTCCAAGGATCTCCACAATGTCTGAGAATGAGACATCTTCAGAGGGGTACCATGAGGACCCTTCCGAGTCATCCAAGTCCATGTCAGAGGTGACGGACTCAGGGGAGTCCACGTTTCCACTTACATTTTTTCTTCCTGGGAACCTCTTCTGAGACATGCTCAGGAGAGGTCTCTGAAAAAGAGGGGATGCCCAGTGGGGCATCCTGGGGCATAGTTTCCCTACGCTTGGAATGGAGAGAAGGATCTGAGGCAGACAGGTATCGACGGGGACGGAGCCAGTGGAGTCGTCTCAGTGGACAGCACACCCATCACCTCGAAAGCCCCGTGGCCTGGAACGGAGGGAGGCTCCGGCTCCAAGGAATCTGGAGACCTCCTCCGCACTGAAGGCGATGGCTCTGAGAGGGAGAGCAAGGTCAGACAAGGATCCGATGCAACTTCCCCCATCGGATTCAAGAGGCAGTCCCGGCGCCCAGACCTCTCGACATAGTGGACTGTTGAGGAGGTCAGAGCAAATGTCGGAACAGACAGAGCAAGGGTTGTTGGAACCGATGGCTCCACCGCTACTACCTCCATGCACTCGAGATACGGGCTGGACTTGACAATGGACCCACTTCCTTCTGGGCTGACCCTGACAACAACAGAACAAATATCCATGTCTTAAGTAGCCTCTTTACCATTCTCTCCACATCATCATCCGATAAACTCCTGGATGATCGAGAGGAGTGGGCTGAGGACCAGTGACTACCTGCTTCAGATTGTAACAGTGGTGACTGAGGCACAGATCTAACCAGGTCCAATGAAGAGGATCTCAACCTCTTGTGATCCCGGGACAGCTCCGAAGCTACAGATGGAGCTGCCGGAACTGAGGAATCTTCAGAGCCAACAATCCGCTCCAAAGGATCTGAAGATTTTGATTTTGCCTTTGTCGGCACCGAAGGTGGAGCCAACAGAGAAGCTTGTTTTTCATCAGATTTTGAAGGCTGAGTAACCGAAGCAACCTTAGCCTGAGGTTTTAACAACCCTCTGAGGATCAACTTATTGCACCTTTCCTGCAACATTCGTGCACAGAAAACATGGCACACAGGGCATGAATCTTGAATGTGGACCACACCTAAACAGTAAACGCAGTGTGCCCGTCTGTAAGGGACATTTTTTAGCAACACGAGTCACATTTTTTAAAGCCTGACTGTTTTGTAGACTCTTTAGAGAAAATTTCACACAAAAAAGAATGCACTAAAGGAAAGAGTTTTTTTTTTTTTTTTTTTTTTTATAGAAGAGGGATAGAAGATAAGGAAGGGAAGCCTCTAACTTAAACGGCTAAACTCGGAAAGGGAGAAAGCCTCCAACTTAAATGGCTTTCTCCCTAAGAAGCAGGGAGGGGAAAAGGGAAAGAACACAACCCTGAGAAAAAACAGGCCGCCGACAACACAGACAAAACAGTCCTGAGTGGAAACGATGGCCTATAAGCACAAACAACAACTGTAGCAAGTATAGGGATAAAACGACAGTTAAACTCTAACACCAATTAAACCTGACCAAACAGCAATTTTTATAGAAAAAATTAACTACTTAGCCTCAGCCAGCAGAACGCAATCTCGACACTGCAAGCGGCAAATGAGATCTCGGTAACTACCGCTACGCATGCTGGGATAAGGGTTGAGCCTCGAGCCAATTAGGACTCTTTGAGCTTTAGAAGTGGCCGAGATGGAGCAGAGATCGGCTCCGAACCCAACCAGAAAGAAGGAAGGTGAGATGGACAACATAACATCAGATTTACTTTTTGTTTTGTTTTTAGACTGCTAGGGGATTACAAGGCCAGTAACTCACAGAAGCCATTATAGCACAAGCCAGTCCTTCAAGCCACTTGTTCTTGATATAAATTTTTTTAAGAAATGAGAGGACTATGAATGGTCTTTAGTGTAAAGGAATGACAGAGGAACAAATACTATAATTATGCTCATGGCCTAAACAGAATAAAAACACTGAGAATGCTTGCCTTTATAAGGGGTTTGTCAGCTGCAGTCACACTTAACCTTCTTAGATGAGATGAAAAAGTAAAATTCTCACAAATTTTTAAAGGTAAAGAGGAAAAGTCCCCAGTGGGAGTATTTAAATGCCTACAAATGAATGAAGCTCGATCCAGCCATACAGCTGACAGGGCACAATGCAATGTCTTCATTCACAGACTGGCAGGGAGAAAGTTCTGAAGATGTCCGTTCCTGTGCTTCATTAAAGAACTAGTACATAATCTCATGTATAGGTCACAGGTCGAACTTGTGGTGTCAGAGGAAGGTGCCTAAGATTTGCAGACTAATTTAACATATGTCATCCTTGGTAGGATAAGCCCATTAGTCAGAAACACTGCAAAGTGATCTAATGAAGAATATCAAATGCTATATTTTTCTTGTGATATGCTGCCTTAAGTGAGAAGACATCACAGCAGTGCATGCTATCAACCATGACACAGCAACAGTGATCATTTAGCTCTGTCATCACTGGCAATGGGTTAGACTGCAATCAGTAAACTGAATGGTACCATGTGGGAAGTAACAGCTGACATACAGTCATTCATCAAGCATTGTAAAATGTCAGAACGATGTCAAAAGGGAACATCGAAGCATTCAGAGTATTTATTTTTTATTGGATTACACTGGATTGGTTCCTGCATCATACATGTTTAAGTAAATTAGAAAACAAAAACAGTGATAAAGAAACATCATATAATTAAACCAGTAAACAAGATGTAGTATCTATAACAGGAAATCTACATGATGGCCATGTTTGAAAATCAGCATAAAATAAAATTTACTGCAGCATCAAAAGGTCTATAAAGGGAAAATTTAAGAGAAAAGAGAATATGTTTACAACTGTATGAACATTTGCATCATTCAGATGTTTTCATACAGCTAGCTCTACTCTAGTTAACATATGTAAACAAATAAATAAGCAAAACATTCAGGTCACAGAAATGGCTGAAATACAGAAGATCGTCAATGCACAAAGTGCATATTTTGAACAAATTAGTGCCTTTATTCTAATGGCTGTAAGGCTGTTATCTGAGATGCACACTCTATGTGAAATTCGTTAAACTTCCTGTTGAAACCTCTCCTTCCAATACTCTGTAATGGATGCTGGTGCATGCTCAGACAGATACATTTAAAAAGAAAGGATTCTGAACATCATAAAATAAAGAAAGGCCGAGTTATGTCTTTAATGATAATTTTATGAACTCTGTAATGTAATGTATGGTACCTCATCAATATATATTTTATAGCATTTAAAAGGGAGTACTGTATGTATATATACTTAGCTTTAAGGTTAATGTGCTGCAGAGTTCCATGGACTTCTGTTGAAATATAAACATCACGGAGGTTAGGTCACATTCACTGTGTCTCTGTATTATTTGTTAAACTTCTTAACTTGATAAGTGTGCTGCCAGCCCAGTGACATATAGGGATAAAGCACTGACTATGGCCCAGGTGACACAAGTCTGATTAACAGCTCAGGCTCTTGACAGAGGTGGCAGGGAAGATGGATGAGTCTATCCTAAGGGGGAAGAAAGGTTCCAACTGCAGGCTGTAGCAGTCCTTTGGAGGAAGGAAGCAAGTCCATGACCTAGGCAGTGCATGTGGTTCACCAAGCTGCCAACTAGTACTAGTAGCTTTTATCAAACAAGTACATGGCAGCATGCACTTTTTTAAGTCACAGTGACTCTTCCAGTGATGTGGGTTGAACATCCTCCCCACCAAGGGAAGAGGGGTTTAAAAAAAAAATCTTCACCACTTTGATTCCAGGAAGGAAAGATCCTTTTACCTGACTGACTGATACTCCTGGATTGCTCTGAAGGCATGATCTCAAGTCCAACGGGGAAGACTTGATGGTCAACAGGTAAGGGGGCAAACTGCATTAAGGAAAAAAAGTTGTTCTGCAAGCACTTGGCAAATCTAAAACCACACTGACATTTAATAGTCCATTGTAACACCCACATCTTTACGTATGCAAACAGTACCATGACGACTCCTGAGAGGTAATAAACTCAGAAGACATAGCAGAATTTAAATTTGGACCTTGCACTACACATTCACCAAGGTGAAGGCTATAACTTTTTGGACTTTCTCCAAAGTCAAGCATGTCCATCACTAGTGTGTCTAGTTCTGAGCTAATAAAGATAATTCCCTAAGCAGGTGACACAGACACCTTCAATCAACTTATGGTGATTTCTAAGAACTACAACCACGGAAATGCCCAACACAAGGCACGTCCAGGGATTCCATGAATAGCGGCATTCGATGAATAATAAGTCACACATATACAGGGAAAATAGAAAGATAATTTTCTTTTATGATTTAGTGACTACTATCAACACTCTGGGAAAGATGGCTGGCACTGAGGAAAGCCTAAACGACAGTGTTATCTACCAGAAATTATACTTATCCAGAGTAAAGCAACAGAATTTAATGTATGGAAGCCAAACACCAATGTGTCTAAATGCATCTCTCATGATCAGTGGTAGCTGCTGGCATCCCAGAATGGGAAAGTACCAAATGGCCCTCTTCACAACCAGAAAGAGGTGAAAGTAAAATTGTTTATTCTACTTAGAAAATGGGGCAATCCCTAAAGACACTCTAAATCATTATAATGTGTGTCCATCTCAAGAGTTCTCCAGAGACAAACAGATATGCCAATGGAGCTCTCTATCTTGGGAAGACTTGTGTTCCAAGACATAGTCAAGAGTGACTTTTTAGAATACACTAAACCCTGATCAATCATGCCATGGAAAACTCCAAGAACTTCTTATCCATGGGCATTCCAAACTTAAGTCAGGACTGTGGCAATGCAGCCAGTGGACAGCTGTCCTTTTGGAAAACTTGATGAATACCACGGATAAGATCACATGACACATCATAGTTTAGCTCTGATAACGCACAGAACTCTCCCTTTTTGTAGAATGTTTAGGCTTAAAGAAATGAGAGTAAAAGTATGGTGATAGGCTCTATATTATTTTGCTGAATGGCTATTCAGGGAATAGCCATTTGTTGAACACCACACCTATTTAGCGAAGCCGGTTTTCATCAGCAAATTTTTACTAGGGCAAACCAGCAGTTGGCCACTGTCTGGAATTTGCCCTTTTCTCCACTATAGCATGATCTTGCAATTGGTGTATTTAGTTAGGAGGGGTGTGGGGGCAAAGCCCACCCACCGTGGCAGGTTTTAAATTTTTTATTCCCTTTCACTTGGTTGGCCAACATCTTGTTTGCCCTACTTAATATTTGCCATTAAATGAAGAGCGGCTTTGCTAAATAGGTGTTAGACAAATAATATAGACCCAAATCACAGAGATGACAGCCTTCTTTTTAAACAGCTGGTTGTTTAACAAATCCTAAGAAAGCAAAACAAAAAGCACCTCATCCAATAAATGGGCATCCGGGATCAAGTTTTTCATCTCCTTTTTCATGAAGATAAATCTTAGCCATAAAATTTCTCACAGCATACATCTAAGCATGAAGGTTTATCTAAAGCACATGCTCAGCCAAAACTGGCACATGAAAGTCCAATGTTGAAGCTGTGAACCAAAGTATTTACCCAGTCTTTCTTGATCCCAGGTTTTGGGATAGTCTCAAATTTATTCTAAAACCTCCTTAATCACGGGAAACTAAAACTGAATGTGGGATCTTCCAAGGTTTGTCAAACTTCGAATGACAATGATGATGAACCTAATTTAGACAAGTCCTCTACATTACAAGTCCTCACTTGAACACATTTGCCTATGAGATGAATAGCTGAGGGCATTAAACTCATACGGAGAGAGGACTGAATTATCTTACCCCACCTTTTCAAAGCCTTAGAGAAACTGCTGGCTCTGAAGCCTATGTTAAACTGATAAGATGAGAAAGAAGTCAGGAATCAGCAGAAGGATGCTCACTCAGCTGCTTTACGACTCCAGTAGAAGCTTTTAGAAGGCATCCATCCTTTTCAGAGAGAAAGAAGCAGACACAAATCACCTCAAGGTTGCTTATACAGCATCTTTAATGACTGGCTTCATAGGCAACATAATCAGGGACTGCTCCTCGGATCTCATCCTTAGAAACTATGTGCTGCACTTCTGGGGCAAAGGAATATGGATTTTAGGAAGTCTTAAGTTCGTCCTCAGCGTATTATGGCTTTTCAAAGAAGAGAGTCATCCAGGGGAAAACAGGGAGGAATGGGCTTCTTACATCTCCCCACGTCACAGGCAACAGCCTTGGGGTTTTCTGACTCCTCAGAGGAACTAGAGCATGAGGGAGTCTCATGCTCCCCACTAGCTATGGCAGTAAGATCCTGAGAGGTAGCAAGCCAAGCTGAATAAATGATAGGCTCACAGTGCTACGGACAAGGAACTGGCATGCAACAGAGCACATCACTAGAAGGTAGTATGTGGAAAGAGGCCTGCGCAAGGTCTTCCGTAGCATTCAGATCATTATCTAGAATACTACAAAACCCATAACCTGTGAAATAACCTTCTACTGTATAACAAATAACTGCCTAAACCTTGAGAGATGAGCCCTGATACAATGCAAACTGATGCACTCTCCTCAACTTGGACAAACAGGTCTGGGAGAAAGCTTCACTACAAGAGTTCTCAAACTTAAATACCACTGATCCATGACAAGGTGAGTGAAAAGATTCCTTCCAAGGATCAGTTTTGCCAGTTCTGGGCTCCTAATGATGAACTAGTTGATAGGCAGTGCAAGAATCCCCAGAGAAAGAGACAGGGTTATATACTTTTCTGGTCTAGATGGTACAGTGGTATGGTTGCTGACTGTAGTGTAAAGGGTCCAGGGTTCAAGACTTGGCAGGGCTGATTAGTTTACCTGAAAGGCCAAGTGGTACAATGGTTAAGGTGTATGCCTTTCAATCACAAGGTGCAAGGAATGACATCAACACCTCACTGAGGATAAGTTTAGCATTCACAATGACCAAAGCTATCATTCAGAAGACAGTCTCTCAACCTTCTCTTCCTGTGCCTGCCCATGTGCTGATGCCACAACTTATGCCTGGAACTATGTGGGAGGACATGTTCACTGTTACCCACATGAACAGCTCTCAACAGTTGCCATTTATGGCATAGCAAAGAAGGTAAAAACTCCTCCTTATATAACATTAAAATGGCAGGACTGGACAGCTGAAGCAGTGATAATTATCAGTGTCATGCTCTTCCCTAAATTAATAAATAAAGTACTGCTGCTGCCGTCTTGGCTAACAAATTAAATTGTACATGGATACTTAATATGTTGATGTTTAGCTATGTAATAGGACAGTTAAACTAAAGACAGCAAGAATTATGATAATGATCCAAACTGTGGCAGAATCAGAAAAGACATGTTAAACTTGTCTCACTTCACAATATGTACTGGTACAAATGCTCAAATACTCCTGAACGTGGGATCTTTCAAGGTTTGTCAAACTTTAAATGATAATGATGATGAACCTAATTTAGATAGGTCCTCTACATTACAAGTCACTCAATTGAACACATTCTACCTATGATGTATGTTAAGCTAAATCTTTCTCTACTGTTTTGGAGACTTGGTCAGCCAGCTGGGGTAAACTGGTTACATAAGCCTAATCACCTTGAGGGACATCTGACAAAAAAAAAGTTATGTACTCACCATAACGTTCCATGTGTGCTGTTCATCTCGCCTTCATTCTCACTGATGGGTTCTGAGTCTATCCTCGGCTCTGATTCAGTGATATGCTAAAGCTCAAGGTCTTCAAACAGCTCGTGGCCTACTCCCTATCCCATGATGCAATAGTGCTTCCCTCAGATCTTGTTTGTCCAATCATACTGATAACTAAAGCATATAGGCATTGAATGAAATAAGACTACAGTAGATAAGGACAAAGCATCACTAAGATTTGTTTGAACTTCCCGGCCCTCAAGACTTTAAATTTAGGGGGTTGGTGGTGGGACGTAAGAATGAAGGCAAGATGAATAACTCACATGAAATGTTATGGTGAGTACATAACTTCTTTATGTGAAGTTATTCTATCTCGCCTTCATTCTCAATGATGGGTTAGCGTCCCAAGCACTATCTCCTTGGGTGGCTCATGGAAGTATATTCCTCAGAACCATAGAACCAAAGGAGGCCCTGTCCCTGGAGGTCTTATCCGATTTGTAATGAATGATAAAGGTATGAGGTGAGGACCATGCGGTTGCTGCACAAATGGTGTTTATAGGTAGCCTTGCTAGAAAGGCTGAAGATGTGGAAACTGCCCTGGTTGTGTGAGCCTTGACTTTATAATTTAGTGAGTTGTACGTGAAAGAAATACATTCTGACAACCATTTTGACAAAGTGTTTTTTTACCAGAGTACCCTTCTTTGAATCTGAAAAGGAGACAAAAAGTTGATCCAACTTTCTGACGTCTTTAGTCCTGTCTAAATAGAATCAAAGTTGCCTATGGACATCGAGTTTGTGCAACATGTGTTCCCTTTTGTTTGTATATTTGGGAAAAAACACAGGTAGTTTTATAGTCTGGTTAAGATTTGTTTCTGAACAAACCTTAGGTAGGAATGAAGGATTTGTTCTCAGCGTTACTCTGTCATTATGAAAAATCAAGTATGGGGCTTTGATGGACAAGGCATGTAGTTCCGAAATTCTTCGAGCAGAAGTAATAGCTACTAGGAAAATGGTCTTCCATGATAGGTATTTCAAATCATGGGATGATGCGGGTTCAAAGGGATGGAAAATGATCCATGACAGCAAACAAGTGAGATTCCATGGAGCAGCTGGGGGTTCTAATAGGTGGTCTGAAGTGAACAGTACCCTTAAGGAATGCTTTAGAAAGTCTGTGTGACATGATGGGGACCTGTTGATCGCCAATATGAAAATTAGAAACTGCTACCAATTGAACCCTAAGGGTTGCCACAGCTGCTCCTTCATGAAACTGTTTAGTCAGAAACTTTAAAATGAAAGACATCGAAGCCACATGTGGGTCAACATTATTACTTGACGCCCATAGTTTCCTAGTAGAAGATTTAGGAGAAGAAATTAGGATGTTCTGTGCTGCAGGTGATAAATTGTGGAACCTGGCTATTTGTGGAAATGGAGCAGCCAAGCTGCCAACTTTAGGGTATGAAATGCAGGATGAAGAACCCCTGATGAATGCATCACAAGATCTGGAACTGTGTCCAAAATCCATGGCTCTTCCAGTAGATGAGGCTGCACAAAGGGGAACCAAATTTGATGAGGCCAGTAAGGGGCTATTGGAATAATGGTCCTTCCCAGAGTGCTGGATTTCTGTAGGAATTTGGGTATCACAGGAAAAGTACAGTTGTGTACCTACCATAAATGTAGATGTTTGAGTGTATTCACTGTTGCAGTCATTACAATTGGGGTTATCCTGCTGGCAGGCTACCCGCAGTCGGCCTGAGTTCCAAAGTCTAGGTCCAGCATCGGTTGCTGTCGCCTCATCCCTGACGTCAGTGCGCCAGGGGTATAAAAGATGCAGCAGACACCATTTTCTTCAGTTTTTCTTGCCCCAGATGTCAGGTGCCCTTAAAAAGGTAGGCTAAATTATGCCAATAAGCATGCATACACAAAAAATAGAAGTTATGTTCTTACCATAACGTTCCATGTTAGTTGTCTTCTTCTCGCCTTCTTCTTGCTGGATGGGTTCGGAGCCGACCTCGGCTCCGACTCGGCCACTCTAAAAGCTCGAGAGTTGGTTCCACCGGCTCGAGGCTCCCCTTATATCCCACAATGCTAGACGAGAGTTACCTCAGATCTCGTTTGTAAGCTAACCCCAGCTTATAATAGTAACAGAATAACTATAAACAGAGTCCACCTCTAACAACAGGGAGAAGAAGGGTGACCTACATCCTGAATCAGGAAATATGCAAAGCAGCATATGCCTAAGTAAAGAGGAGGTAGAAAGAGAGGTCACAATCACAACTCCTCTAGGTCTGTCCAGGCCAGGGGGAAGGAGGGTGGGACGCAAAAAGAAGGCGAGAAGAAGACAACTAACATGGAACGTTATGGTAAGAACATAACTTCTATATGTTAAGTTGTCTATCTCGCCTTCATTCTTGCTGGATGGGACCGCGTCCCTAGCACCTTGTCCCGGGTGGCCTAACGGAACAGACTCCTGAGAACAGTGGAACCAAAGTTAGCTCTATGCCTAGAAGCTAAATCCAACTTATAATGAGAAATGAAAGTGTGAGGAGTAGCCCAAGTAGCCGCTGCACAAATGGTGTCAATAGGCAGTCTGTCTTGGAAGGCTAAAGAAGTAGCCAAGGCTCTGGTGGAATGGGCCTTAGGTTTATTAGGCAGCTTTTGGTGTCTAATTTCATAAACAAGGGAAATCAGAGATGTTAGCCATCTAGATAATGATACCTTTGAGACTGAAAGTCCCTTTCTGCCTTCTGCATAGGAGACAAACAGCTGGTCAGATTTTCTGAATTGTTTTGTTCTATCCAAATAGTACCTCAACTGACGATGAACATCTAGCCAGTGTAATTTTTGTTCAGACCTACTGGAATATTCTGGAAAAAAGACAGGGAGGTCAATGCTTTGATTTAGGTTAGATGTCGAGACTACCTTAGGCAAAAAGGACGGGTTGGTTCGTAAGGATACCCTGTCCTTATGGAACAATAGATAAGGAGGTCGACAGCTGAGTGCATGAAGTTCTGAAACTCTTCTAGCTGAAGTAATAGCTACCAGAAAGAGAGTCTTCCATGATAGCAATTTTAAAGAACAGGAGTCTGCAGGTTCGAAAGGGGGAAGAATCAAAGAAGTAAGAACTAAATTTAGGTCCCAAGGAGAAGGAGGATTTCTTATAGGAGGTCTTAGAAGAAAAACTCCCTTCAAAAAGGCTTTGCAAAGCTTGTGGGACATTAAGGCAGACTCAGAAATACCCACATGAAAGTTAGAAATAGCTGCCAATTGAACTTTAAGAGTAGAAGGAGATGAACCTGCATGGAAGAGTTCAGCTAGAAAATCAAGGACCATTTGGATGGAAGCAGTGAAGGGATCTATGTCCCTTCCTTGAGCCCAATATGTGAAGCGTTTCCACTTACTCAAATAAATCTTCCGAGTGGAAGATTTATGGGAAGCTATCAAAATATCTCGAACAGAGTGAGATAATTGAGGAAGCCTGGCTAAGGTTGGAACTGGAGGAACCAAGCAGTGAGGTTCAGAGGGGAGGGAGCGATGAACCTAACCTGACTGATGGATCAAAAGATCTGGAACTAGGTCCAGATGCCAAGGTCGCTCCAATAGAAATTGATGTAGAAAGGGGAACCACACCTGTCGAGGCCAGTAAGGAGCAATGAGGATCAACGAGGCCTTCTGAGCGATAGCTTTCTGTATCACTTGAGAGATTAGTGGGAAGGGAGGAAATGCATACAGAAGTCCCCGGGGCCAAACTTGGACTAGAGCGTCTCTGCTGGGTTGGCCTGGTAAAGGGAATAGAGTGAAATAATCTCTGCACTTGCTGTTCTGGGGGGTAGCAAAAAGATCGCAGCAAGGCTGACCCCACTTGAGAAAAACCTCTCTCACAACAGAGTCTTTCAGAGACCACTCGTGAGGCATGAGGATAGCTCTGCTCAATTTGTCCGCGATTTGATTGGACTTCCCGGGGATGTGCGTTGCTATCAGAAACCGCTGAGAAGAAATCGCCCATTGCCACAATCTGAGTGCTTCTCGACACAGGGGATAGGACCTGGTTCCGCCTTGTTTGTTGATGTACCACACTACAGACATATTGTCTGTCTGGATTGCAATCGTTCCCAAGGGAAGAGAGTCTTGAAGGGCTTGCAACGCTAAAAGCACTGCTCTCATCTCCAGAACATTTATGTGCAAGTGGCATTCGTCTGGTTGCCAAGTGCCCTGGACCGTCCTGCCCTGATAATGCCCCCCCCACCCGATCAGGGAAGCGTCCGTTGTCAGAGTAGCAACCGGAGGGGGAGGAACAAAGGGTCTTCCCAACAAGAGCTGAGGGGAAGACATCCACCACATGAGATGATTTCTGCACGCCTGCGTGATCATAATGGTGTGGGACATTGGAAGTTGCTGGTATGACCATTGTGTAAAGAGCATCCATTGAAGGATTCGCATGTGGAATCTGGCTAATGGAAGCAGAGGTATGGCAGGCGCCATAATTCCCAACACTTTCAGAACTAACCTGGCTTTGATTCTGTTGTTGTTGAAAAGGAGTGAGACCAGTCTGTGTATGTCTGTGATTCTCTGATCTGTTAGCCTCGCAGACATATCTACTGTGTCTAGATTTGCGCCTATGAAGGTAATAGTACGACAAGGCGACAAAACAGACTTTTCGCAATTTATTGAAATGCCTAACTTTTGACAAATGCGAAAAGTGTAATCCCTGGCCATCAGAAGGAGATGCTTGGTGGGAGCTGTGAGGAGCCAGTCGTCCAAATATGGAAACACCTGGAATCCTTGTCGTCTCAGGTGAGAAGCTACCACTGCCATGCATTTGGTAAACACCCGGGGGGCAGTGGTGAGACCAAAGGGCAGGGCCCTGAATTGAAAATGACTGGTTCCCAGCCTGAAGCGGAGGAATCTTCTGGAGCATCTGTTCATTTTTATGTGATAGTACGCATCCTGAAGGTCTATAGAGCACATCCAGTTTCCTTTTCCCAATAGGGGAAGGATGGACTGCAGCGTGACCATCCAAAATCTTGTTTTCTTGACTGATCTGTTCAAGATACTGAGATCCAAAATTGGTCTCCAGTCCGCTGTTTTCTTTGGAACTAAAAAGAACCTTGAGTAGATTCCGGATCCTTGCTGGTCTGCTGGAACTGGTTGAATTGCTCTTTTTGCAAGCAGCTTTGAAATTTCCAAAACCGCTAGATCCCTTTGAGCGGGTGGAACATCTGGAAGGGATTTTTTTGATTGGTTTGGAATGCGAAGAAAGGGGATAGAATAGCCTTCGGAAATGACGGACTGTACCCATTTGTCTTGAGTCAGGGATAGCCAGGCTTCTGGGTACAGTGACAATCTTCCCTGACTGCCTCGAAGGTGGGAAGTCGAGCAACACCTCAGGGATGCTGAAAGGGCTTATCAGAGAAGGCTTCTCGATTGCCCTGGTTCTCGGAGCCCCTGCCTCGAGGCGGCGTCTACCATTGTTATTCCGCCTCTGCCTCTGGCGGAAGCGACTTTGTCGTCAGGCGAAGTCCCTTGAGATTGTTTACGGAACCACATTTTCCCACTTTTCTGGCCTTTGGGGTAAGGCCTAGAAGGAGTAGAAAACGGACTCCGGCGGCAGAAAGAGTCTTGCCATCAGTCTCGCACCTAGTCAAGGTTTCTTTCACTTGAGGACCAAGAGAGATGATCCATCAAGCGGGGAATTAGTGAAAGACGTCTTGAAGGGTCCATAAATTGCATAGCCGCATCCAGGCATGCCTACGTGAGGCCACACCGTCCCTGCGGCCCTACTCGCTCCATCCGCCGCATAAGAAAGGAGGCATGGAGGAGTTGGCTATGGAGTTAAGGGTAGCCAGCTGAGTGTTCATCTTATCTTGAAAACCCGCAGCTGTAGGGTCCTTCAACATGTCACTCGCTTCTTTAATCAAGTCCCTTTGAAGACGAGTAAAATGGCACAGGTAGTTCAGCGACGCATAGCAAATGTCGCTGACGAGAACATCCGGTTCCGTACCTGTCCATGGACCTAGATTCCTTGTTAGGTGGATGGACAGGTACTGAAGGATCAGCTAGTTCCTTCTTAGTGGCAGCAGCTACCACCATAGCATCCACAGAAACTCCTTTTGTCAAGAACTGTTTGTCTGCTGGTGCCGTTATGAATTTTGAGGGTCTCCTGGGAGTGGGGTCCACTGAATCAGGAGCCGTCCATGCCTTTTAGCTACCACCTGCATGAGGGGGTCAAGGGGAGACACCCAGGAGGTGGAAGGGCGAGAGCCAAAGCGCCTCAAGGTACACAGATTCATCCTCCGAAGGGTTGAGGGCTGGCCAATTTCCCTTCTGTTTGAGGATTTCGAGAATGTCTGCAAAAGAGACATCTTCAGAAGGGGAACGGGGGGAACCCTCGGAATCCTCTAAATCTGTGTCAGATGTGATGGACTCAGGTGAGTCAATGTGTTTCCTCTTACACTTCCTCTTCCGAGGGCGCTCTTCTGCCAAATCAGGAGAGGCCTCGGAAGAGGATGAGATCCCACAGGGGTTCCTGAGGAGCTGGCTCTCTGCGGTCCGGGATGAGGGAGTGAGTCGACTTGACCTGAGGCACCGTAGAGGGAGGGGCGGACGGAGCCGACTGTGGACTAGAGCCAGGCTCTAACACACTCCGCATGACCTCGAACGCACCCCTGTCAGGCAGAGCCAGAGGTCCCCGCTCCGAGAAGCTGAGAACCTCCCTCGGCACCGACAGTGATGGCTCCGAGGCCGATGTCGGAGCCGAACTCACCAGCGCCGAAGCTCCGAGAGGAAGAGCGGGGTCGGACAAGGGTCCGATGCCACTCACCCCCTCGGAGCCGACGAGGGAGTCCAGCGCCGAGATTCTTCGAAAGAAGAAATCGGAGCCAACGATGGAGCCGAAGACATCTGTATCGGCTCCGACGCTACCACAGTCTCGGTTCAGCGCCCGGCTCGAGCTCAACGGAGTCGGAGGAGGAACATATTGATGGACAGGGGCAGGCATCGACTGATGAGTCGGGCTCTGAAGCATTTGGGCCAGTGCCTCGGACTTAAGAAGTCGACTCACTACCCTCTGAAGGTCGTGATCCGACAGCCTCGATGACCTAGAGGAGTGAGATTTATGGCTCCGTTCAGACCGCAGAGGAGATGCTGGAGCCGAATGAACGGAGCCAAGGGATGGTGACCTAGATCTCTTCCTAGATGTCGGCTCCGAAGGTCTGGTCGGAGCCGACAAGGGGATTTCTAATACCTCGGCTCCAACCGGAGCCGAGGGAACCACAGAAGCTCTAGACTCATCGGCTCCAGCCGGAGCCGATGCAGACGTAGGTTTAGAAGCCTTAGGTCTCGGCTCAGTAGCTGGAGCCGAGGACCTAGAAGCCTTGGAGGGCTTCCCAGAGACAGAAAGGGAATCCTCAGGCTTAAGTAGACCCCTTAGGATCAACTTGTTCTTTCTTTCCTGCAGGACCCTGGGACTGAAGCCGTGGCATACAGCACAGGAGTCCTGCAGGTGCAAAGGCCCCAGGCAGTAGACACAAGAAGTGTGACCGTCTGTCAGAGACATTTTCTGACAGCACGCATCACACTTCTTGAAGCCTGAGACCTTTGTGTCTTTAGACATCCTAAAAGAAGAAGGTGTAACCACACACACTCAGTCAGACACACTGATTACACTTATCTTATTTTAATCTCAAAAATAAAACAATTAACATTAACTAAAGTTTTATTAAGAGTAACACACACACACCACTAGGGAATGGGGGAAGGCCAGAAGGCCCGAGGGAGAACTTCTAAGTTCTTGTGGGAAAAAAACGGGATTTTCTGAAAAACAGGGGTAGAAATCCACTAAACTAAGGGAAAAGTAGTTAAACTTAAAAATATAGGGGTTTAAGTATTCTAACTTTACTGAAAATACACTTACCAACAAGCCGGTAGAAAACCAACACCTCGATCGCTGTAGCGGCAAACGAGATCTGAGGTAACTCTCGCCTAGCATTGTGGGATATAAGGGGAGCCTCGAGCCGGTGGAACCAACTCTCGAGCTTTTAGAGTGGCGAGTCGGGCGAGGTCGGCTCCGAACCCATCCAGCAAGAATGAAGGCGAGATAGACAACTTAACATACAATTTTTCCTTCATCTACAAGCAAATACACCACACAGGTTGTATAGAATAGAGAAGTACAGATAAGTCCCAGCAAGGAAAAGGGGAGTGGTGGAAGGGTAACCTGGACTGCAACAGTGAATACACTCGAACATCTACATTTATGGTAGGGTAACACAACTGTACTATGTTCATCGTGTTTCACTGTTGCAGTCATTACAATTGGGTTGAATCCCAAAGCTAAGGTTGGGAGGCTGGCTAAACAGGATTAGGAGAGGCTATTAGGCCCTGCAGAACTGCAGTGGCAAAGCCTGCCCTGGATTTAGAGTAGTGAAATTGCTTTGAAAAAGTATGCACTGAACTCCAAGTTGCAGCCTCTAAGATGTCTTTGGTTGGTACTCCTATGAGGAAGGCTGCTGAAATGGCTGCTGCTCTGGTTGAATGTGGCCTAATGCCCTTAGGCACTGATTTGCCATGCTGTGAATAGCAGAAATGAATGCAGTGGCCTATCCACTCTGAAATACTCTGTTTTGAGATGGGCTTTCCTTGTGATCCCGCAGCATATGCCACTAGAAGTTGTTCAGTTTTTCTGAAAGCTTTGGTTCTGTCCAAGTAGAAGCGTAGCTGCCTGTGAATGTCCAAAAAAATGCAGATGTCTCTCACCCTTATTCTGTGGGTTTGGGTAAAAGGTAGGCAAATGAATTGTTTGGTTAAGGGCCACACTGGACACTACCTTAGGCATAAATGTAGGGTTTGTCCTTAGAGAAACCCTGTCAGGATGGAAAATTATAAAAGTTTCCACAGCTATGTGTGCCTGTAACTCTGTGACTCATCTAGCAGAGGTTATTGCTAGGAGCAGAGCTGTTTTCCAGGATAAGAATTGTATATCAGCTGCAGAGGCTGGCTCAAATGGAGGCAGTATGAGTTTTTCCAAGACATAGTTGAGGTCCCAAGCAGGTATTGGTGTTCTCCTTGGAGATCTTATGTTTTTGGCCCCTCTGAGGTACTGTGTTAGCAATGGATGAGAAAAAATAGGTGGTTCTGTATTGTAATGAGCTGAAATGGCAGAGGCATGAATTTTAATTGATGAAAAGGAAAGGCCTTTATCCAGCATCTCAGTTAAGTATTGCAAAATCTGAGGAATATTTGGAACAGTCATGTCAATACCTAGTGCCTGGTTCCAAGCACAGAATCTCTTCCATTTTTTTGCATAAGATTTTCTGGTGCTAGGCCTCCTGGCCTCCAAAATAATGTCCATCACTGCTTTAGAGAGAGAGGTGCGTCTTGAATGGCTACATTATCCGCCATGCTGCCAGGTTTAAGGTCCTGAGGTGGCTGTGCAGTATCTGACTGTCTTGTTGGATCAATAAGTAAGGAATATGAGGTAATGTCCAAGCTGGGCTTGACTTTAAGATTTAGTACCAGTGCTGGCGAGGCCAGTCTGTGGCAATCAGTATCATTTTTGGCTTCTGTAGTCTGACTTTGAGGAGTACCTTGGGAAGGAGAGGCAGAGGAGGAAAGGCATATACTGTTAGGTGTTTCCAGCTGAAAGATAGAGCATCCACTTTCCATGCTTGCTTGTGATAAGTCCTTGTGCAGAATCTCTGTAGTTGGCAGTTGTGAGGGGAGGCAAACAGGTCTATGTCCGGGCATCCCCAGTTCCTTGTTATCATGTTGAAGACTTGTGGATCTAATTTCCTTAGGGATCCATTAGGTTTCTGCTTAGTTCGTCTGCCAGAGTATTTATCCTTCCTGGCAGGAATTGTGCTTGCAGATGTACTTGGTAAGTCAGTGCTGTGTCCCACAAGTTCATGGTTAGTCTGCAGAGGGGGTAGGAATGCGTGCCCCCTGCTTGTTTATGTACCACATGACTGCAGTATTGTCCATCTTTATCAGTAGTTGCCCTGGATGAAGTTGATCCTTGAAGGCTGTCAGGGCATTCTGAACAGCTAGCATCTCTTTTTGATTGATATGTAGATGCATTTGACTTGCGGACCATGTGCCTTGAATACATCTTCCTGCCATATGGGCCCCCAGGCATAATCTGATGCATCTGTTGTCAATGTCTGCCTGGCTGTGGGTAAGGTGAATGGCTGTCCGGTGTTGAGGTGACAGGCTTTTGCCCACCATCGAAACTCCTGTTGCAGGCAGGGAATGAGGGTAATTATTGTTTCCAGGCTGTGGCAATGTTGAGTCCAAACACTTTTCAGATACCATTGAAGTTTCCTCATATGCAGTCTTGCATATGAAATTAGCAGTATGCAGGATACCATGAAGCCCAAAGCCTGCAGAATTTTTCTTGCAGATAACTGGGTCTTTGTTGCCAACATTTTGAAATAAGTAGTCAGTTGTCTATGTTTGGCGTGAGATAAACCATCTGGGCACTTGTATTTAAGCTTGCACCCAGGAATATTATCTCTTGACAGGGTACAAGCTTTGATTTCTTTTTGTTTACTGTGTACCCTAGACCTGTTAGTAATCTCTTTACAAACGCCAGATGCTGTAGTAGAATGTCCTTGTTCTCTGCTTGAATAAGGCAGTCGTCCAAGTAAGGATATATTTGTATTCCTCTGTCTGCAAAATGCAATTACTGGTGCCAGGCATTTTGTGAAGACCCTGGGCACAGTAGATAAGCCAAAGGGCAGTGCAGAGAATTGGTAGTGCATTGAGCCAGCTATAAATCTGAGGTATCTTCTGCATGACTGTCTGATTGGGACATGCAGGTATGCCTCTTTTAGGTCTAAAGTCACAAGTCAAGCCTTCTTGCCCAGCCTGGGCAGAAGCTGCTGCAGAGTTAACATTTTGAATTTTGGAATATCCAGGAATGTGTTTAGGATAGACAGGTCCAGTATTGGTCTCCAGGCTTTGTCCTTTCTGGGTACCAAGAACAGCCTTGAGTAAAATCCTTGTCACTGCTCTTGCTGTGGTACTTGCTGAATGGCTCTCATGTCCATGAGGGATGAAACTTGTTTTTGTGCCTCTGCCCATTGATTGCGTGGCAGGTCTGGCATACCGTTTGGCCTTGGCAGGGTGGCAGGTCTTGCATACTGTTTGGCCTTGGCAGGGTGTGAAAGTGGAACCTGTAGCCTTGAGATACGATATTTAAGACCCATTTGTCCTGGGTGATCATATGCCAATTTTGTGAAAAAAGTGCTAGTTTTCCCCCCAAAGGAGCTGCCAGAAGATAAGTGCTTGGTGCTGGCAGGGGAAAGTCATTGAGGCTGTTTTCAGTATGGCTGTAATTTTTCCTCTCCACTTTTGGAGGTAGAAGCACCCCATTGTTTAGGCCTGTATGAGCCTTGGGGCTGTGATCTGCCTCTGTGGCGTCTGTATCTGCCTTTTTGTGGCCTTGTCTGACACTGGACAGGACCAATTCTTTGTAGGCCAGTTCCTGCTAAATCTGGGAGGCTGTACCTGTAAGAAATCCTTCAATGTTTGCATAGAATTTAGCTTTGTCCTCCATTTTCTTCAACACCTCCTCTGCTTTAACACCAAACAAGGTATCATGTTGTAATGGAGCATCTAATAGCTTTGCTTTAACATGATCGGGCAGATTCTGTTCTTTTAACCAAGCATGCCTCCTAATGAGAGAACCTGTAACTGTGGCCCTGCAGGAGGCCTCTAGAGAATCAAAACCACATTGCAAAGTATGCTTTCCCACTTGTTCAGCTGCATGCAATAAATCCTGCATTTCTTTGTTTTCTGCACATTCTGAATTTGTCAACATTTTCTGTTTAAGCTGTGACATAAGATATTGCTGATATTTAAGCATATGAAACTGACAATTTAAAGCTCTTACAGTCAAGGTAGCAGAAGTATAAATCTTTTTCCCCCATCTGTCCAGGGCCCTTGAATCCCGATCAGAGGGGGTAGGGTTTTTTGCAGTGGAAACCTTGACCGCCTTGGGACCCTGAGAAATAGTTTCTGGGTCAGCAGCAGGGATTTTGTAAATAAATTTATGAGAATCAGGAACCCTGCAGTATCTGTCTGGCTTAACAGGAGCTGGTGGTAAAGAGTCAGGAGACAGACCGGACTCTGAAAAAACATCATCTACAATGTCTAAAACAAGGAGGAATAGCAAGGGGCCTGTGCTGGGGTAATAAAAGGAAGTCTTTGAGCCTTTTCTTGGATTCTGAGTAATCTTGGCTCTCCCAATGGAAATGCTCCCTCATAGTATGCAGGGTCTCCCCAAAAGAATAATCCTCAGGAGGTGAGGCTGAAGGGATACATTCTTCACCATCAGAATCCTCATAGGGAGGAAGGGAATATTCCTGTTCAGAAGAGGAATCAGAAGAAATGGAAACCTGATCTGAAGATTCATATTCTATCTCTTGCCTAGGCCTCTTATCAAGAGGGGGGTGGGGACCCCTGATCAAAGTAATTAGGTCTACGGCCATTTTAAGCATCTGTTTTTTAGGCATGGAGGCCTGTCCAGGAGAATGCTGTACTTGTTTCTTTGTCTTTAGAGCTGCTTTAGTCTTTGCCTTTGAAGCTGAAGATAGCTTTACATATAACTGTGTAGGCCTGAAAACACCTTCAGAAGCCGATGCCTGCTCAGCGGCTCCGGACCCATCTGAGGGAATAGTTTCCGAGTGTCCAATACCTTGAGTTTCCAGCGGCCTAGTCGGCTCCATGTGGGAGTCGAAGTGGCCTGTGGCTCTGAGGTAGCGGGCATCAGGGGCTGCGAAAGCACCTCACTGAGAACTGGCGAACCGGTGACAGGCCTAATGGAAGCCTCGTTGTCGGTTTTGGACCTCGGATGCCTGTCCTTTTCTTTGTGCTTTTTATAAACTCCGGTAGTCGGCTGTTCCGACGGCATTATATAATTGAATCTTCTGCCAAAGTAATGAAATGCAAAATCGTACTGACGCTTAATAGTGCGTTGGTTATGTCTAGCACAAAACTGCCAACTAGCAACGTTGTGGTCAGGGCCTAGGCAAGGAATACAGTAAGAATGAAAATCCTTATGAGGTATTTGCTTCCCATATGAAATACAATTATAAACTTTTTCTGACATCAGTCTGGAGCAAGAAAAAAGTTTCCCCAACGGGGTACTTAGCTTTAATGAAGACTTCGGATCTGAAATTCGAATTTGGAAATCTCAGGAGTCGGCCGACCGGCAGTTGCGAACTGCTTTTGCTTTGGGCACCGCGCAGCAAGAAAGAATTAATAAAATGGCACCTGCTGCATCTTTTATACCCCTGGCGCACTGATGTTAGGGATGAGCCGACAGCAACCGACGCCGGACCTAGACTTTGGAACTCAGGCCGACTGCGGGTAGCCTGCCAGCAGGATAACCCAACTGGAATGACTGCAACAGTGAAACACGATGAACATCGGGGGAAAGGCATAAAGAAGTCCTGGGGACCAGCTGTGCACAAGTGCATCCCTTGGAGCATCCCCCAAGTTGGGGATCAGGGCAAAGTAGTTGCTGCATTTGATGTTGGTGGGGGTTGCAAGGAGGTCACAGCAAGGCTGGCCCCATCTGCGGAATATCCTTTCTGCTACTTCTTCTTTCAGGGACCACTTGTGAGACAACAGAAGTGCTCTGCTCAACTTGTCCGCTATCACATTGGACCTCCCCGGGATGTGCATTGCTATCAGAAAGCGCTGGGTGGATATTGCCCAGTGCCATACTCTCAGGGCCTCTCGACATAAGAGGTATGATCTGGTTCCTCCCTGTTTATGTACCAGACCACTGACATGTTGTCCTTCTGTATTGCAATAGTCCTTAGACATAGAAAGTTTTGAAAGGGCTGTAATGCTAAAAGTACCACTCTCATCTCTAGGACACTGATATGCAGATGAGCCTCGTGATTCTCCTATGTGCCTTGGGCTGTCCTTCCCTGAAAATGCCCCCTCCCTGTCAGGGAGGCATCCGTGGTCACAGTGGCAACAGGGGTTGGTAGAACAAAGCGACGTCCTACTGTCATTTGAGGAGAGGTCAGCCACCAAAGAAGATACCTCTTGCATGACTTTGTTATTATAATGGGATGAGACATTGGAAGTTCCTGGTAAGACCATTGTGTGAAAACCAGCAACTGCAGTATCTGCATGTGCATTCAGCCTAATGGAATGGCAATGATGGCTGCAGCCATAGTCCCTAGTAATTTGAGCACTACTGAAACTGGGGCTCTCTGTTTGGGGATGAGGTCCAGAACTTGTTGTTGAAGGCTCACCACTCTTGCCGTTGGAAGTTTTATGGTCATGGAAACTGTGTCAAGATCTGCTCCTATAAAAATGGTATGTCTGGATGGCTGTAAAGCAGATTTGTCCCAGTTTACAGTAATCCCCAATTGACTGCAAAGATCTAAGGTTGTCTCCCTTGCTTGTATGAGTTGATGCTTGGTGGTGGCGGTGAGCAGCCAGTCATCTAAATATGGAAACACCCGGAATCCTAACTGTCTCAGGTGAGCCATGACTACTGCCATGCATTTGGTGAACACTCTGGGGGCTGTAGTGAGACCAAAGAGCAGAGCTGGAAACTGAAAGTGACTGGCTTCCAGCCAACACAGATGATCCCTGGATGGTCTGGCCATCTTTATATGGCAGTATGCATCCTGGAGATCTATTGAGCACATCCAATCATCTTTTCCTAGAAAAAGAAGTATAGACTGCAGCGTGACCATCGGAAACTTTGTTTCTTTGACAGATTTGTTCAATTTGCTGAGATCCAAAATTGGTCTCCAGTTCCATGTTTTCTTTGGAACTAAAAAGAACCTTGAGTAAATTCTGGATCCTCTCTGATCTGCTGGGACTGGCTGGATGACTCATTTTTCTAGCAACCTTGTAATTTCTATGGTTGCCTGTTCCTTGTGATTGGGTGGGACATCTTTGATTTTTTTTCACAGGGGTCAGAGGTGTAGCAAAGGGAATGGGTGCATCCTCTGGATATTATGCTTTGCACCCAATGATCTTTTGTGATTTTTAACCAGGTGTCTGGGTACAAAGATAAACATCCCCTGACTGCCTCCAGAGGTGGACAGACGTGCATCCCTTCAAGAGCACTGGTAGGGCTTTCCAAAAAACTGATCCCTGTCACCCTGATTTTGTGGCCCTCTCTGCCGCGTGGACAGCGTCTTCCATTATTGCTCCCTCCTCTGCCTCTAGAGGGGGTTTCACCACGTGCGTCAAAGAAAGCTCCTTGGGCATTGCAGAACCACATTTTCCCACTTTTCTGACCTTTAGGATAAGGTCTAGAAGGGGTGGAAAAACGGACTCCTATGGCAGACAGAGTCTTTCCATTTGCTCACACCTGGTAAGCGTTTCCTTCACTTTCAGTCCAAGAAGTGATGAACCATCAAAGGGGGTGTTCACAAAGGATGACTTGTAGGGCTCCGCAAAGGAACATAAGCGCATCCAGGAATGTCTCCTAAGAGCAATTCCTGTACCCGCTGCCCTACTCGTTCCATTAGCTGCATATGAAATTAGAAGCATGGAAGAGTTTATAAGGGAATTTAGGGTAGCAAGCTGGGAGGTTACCTTCTCTGAGACCACCGCAGCTACTGCACCCTGCAGAGTATCTTCCAACTCCTTAAGGAGATCTCTATGTAGTCTAGTGAAATGTGTGAGGTAGTTCAGGGATCAAAAGAGTAAAGGCCGCTGAACTAAACATGCACTTTCTGTATCTGTTCATGGTCCCAGAATCTCTACTAGGGGGATGAACAGATGTGGAGATCTCCGATAACTCCTTTTAGGAGGCCACCACCACCATAGCATCAATGGGTACTCCTTTGGTAAGGAAAGTCTTCTCCTGAGGTAACATTATAAATTTATTAGACCTCCGAGGGACTGGTTCTATGGTATCTGGGGACTCCCATGGCTTTCGAGGGAGAAGATCCATCAACTCATCAAAAGGTGGAATCACCCAAGAGGTGGAGGGTTGAGACCCAAAAGACTTCAGTAGTACTGACTCATCATCAGTAGGGTTAAGGGAGTTCCAGCCACCCCTCGGTTTAAGCATTTCTAAGATATCACCAAAAGAGATATCTTCAGAGGGGGACTGTGGGGACCCTTCTGACTCATCTAAGTCAGTATCTGATGTGATGGATTCCTGTGGGGAATCCAGATGCTTCCTCTTACAAATTCTCTTCCTGGGATCCTCCTCAGTGGGAGCTTCTGGGGATGTACCAGAAAAGCAGCGCTCACCCAATGGGGGGACCTGAGACTCCAGGTCTCTATGCTTTTGAGGGATCAGTGAACCAGAGGCAGACAAAGGAACTTTAGGGGAGGAGATTGCTGGTACTGATGACACGGGTGCCCAAGGCGACAACACTTTCCTCATAGCATCGAAAGCCCCATGGCTCCAATCTGAAGAGACACCTGGATCCGTAGAAACAGGCAGTCACCGGTGCCAAAGCTGAGGGCTCCGAGCCCAGGGTAGGTGCTGAACTCACTTGAGCCAAGGCCCAGAGAAGCAGAGTCAGCACCGAAAGATCGGTACGACTACCTTTTCCAGACCTGACCTGTCTGCTCCTAGACTCTAAAGTAGGTACCGAAGAGGTCAGAGTAGTCGGAACCGAAAGCCCCAGGGGTGTCTGCTCCGGCAGCTCCACAATTGTAGGTTCCGAAAAATCCGGCTCCGAAACTTCGGGTCGAATTAGAGGAGGAACTGAAGAAATGGGTTGGGTCTTAGTCTGTTCCGAAGCCCTAAGGGTCAAACCCGAAAGAATTTTTGCTAGCACCTGTGACTGCAAAAGCCTCTGCACCACTCGATCCACATCCTTATCCAATAGTCTTGAGGACTGGGAAGCAATAGATGAGGTCTCTGACTGCAAAACTGGAGATTTTAAAGAAGGAGATACTGGCTCCATTGCTGGGGACCGGCTCCTACTGACAACAACCACCACCTCCGGTTCCATAGGCTTTGGAGCCGAGGTGGCAGTCTTGCTAGATTTAGAAATCGATGAGCCCTTTTTCGGCGCCTATTCCGAAGACGAACTGGAAGATAAAGTTTTTGCAGACTTAACAGGTTTGTCCTTTTCCAAGGCTTCGTGAAAGGAAGATTTTAATAGACCTCTTGCCATTAGTTTACTCTTACATTCGTGAAGAATGCGAGAACTAAAAGAGTGACAGATGGTACAATTTTCTTGTAGGTGAAGCTCAGCTAAACAGTAAACACAGTTTGTGTGCCCATCTGTGACAGACACCTTTTGTCCACATTTTTGGACATTTCTTGAAACCAGATTTAGCCTTCTCAGACACTGTAAAGCACTCTTATCAGAAGTAATAGCCCCAAAGAAAACAATTTAGGGCTCTAACAATAAAATATAATGTATAACACCACAGCACACAGTCTTTAGTAACAGCAGCAAATGTAGCAAAAATAGTTCCAATAAGACAGGGTCTAATTCTAGACTATGAGAACTACAATAATAACTATAGGAAACACACAATGCTATTCAAAGTAAAATTATACAACCCTAACAAAACCACAGGGTTAAATAAATATACAAGTTCAACTAACAGTATAAAGCGAATTACTACTGCCCTAATAAAAAAACGGGCTTACTAGTTAAAGCAGAAAGGATAGGGAGAAAAGTTGCTTTTTTAATTAAGTAATCCCAAGCATATATAAGTAAGCCTAGAAATAAACAGCCTCAAATGCAGAGAAAAATGCACTCTAGACTAAATATGACTACTAAGAAAGACAAAGTATCTCAAGTACCAAAGTCTAATGTAATAACTAACACTAAGAAAGTTTTTAGAGAGAAAAAATTCAAAAAGGTTTTCACAATACTGGCCAGAGCTGTTCGAAGAACACCCGATCTGTTGCAATGGCAAACAAGATCAGAGGGAAGCACTACTGCATCATGGGATAGGGAGTAGGGCACAAGCTGAAGACCTTGAGCTTTAGCATTTGGCCGAATCGGAGCAGAGGATCGGCTCTGAACTCATCAGTGAGAATGAAGGCGAGATAGAACAACTTCACATGTGAAAGCTTTGAATATTAATACCATCAAAAAATTATCTCAATGCACTGCCACTGTTTAGAATAAAGCAAGTCTTAATAATTCATTACGGGATAATCTTGCATGTTTGCAGTCCGACAGAAATCCAGGGCATAGACAGTACAAGGTTAACTGTAATGGATTCTTCAAATACTTAATGCTAAAAAGACCAAATGTTCTCACCGTGGATGGAAAACATACGTCAATGTTGATGTCACTTGTGTTAAAACCAAATCTGGTTAGGGATGAGCCATATATTCTCAAAGTGCACTCTACAAGGAAAGACAAAGATTAACAACATTTATTTCAAATATTAAAGTTCACTTTGAGGTTATTCAATGTAACAGGAGAGAAAGAAAGAAAAAAACATGCATACTATCCCCAAATACTGAAGCCATGAATCTTAACAATTTTGAGATCAGCAGTGGAAATAATTATCTTACCTTCAAGCTGAAGCATCACAGGTACAAGAATAATTAGCTAGGAAGTACACTAGACAAAATCCCCACAGAAGTCAGCTATCAGAAAATTACTTGTCACATCTTTCCCATGTTTTCATGGTACGAGTATCAACTAGCTTAAATCTTCTACCCCTTTTATTTTGGCACAAAAACTATTTCCTGGTTACTCCCTAAGACCTGGCATTTCTTGCGCAATTACTTTTCACAGGATTCATGAAAAGGGAACTTACCATAAATACCTGGTCTTCATGGCAATCATGCAAGTGTAAAAATAGCTCAGCTTCAGTCAGGCATAACAAACTCAGCAGACTATAAAGCTTTAGGTGCGTCATGCCAGTGGCAGGCAAGCTTTAACTTTTGCTGATTTCAGTATCTGTCCTACAGACATTGCATAATTAACTAAACAGCACATTTCTAGCTAAAATAGTACGACTGTGATTGCATCAGAAGGAAAGGCCCTTAATGACCTAAAACAAGGACAACTACATAGATGTAATCAGACATAATGCATAGGTATTATATGTTCATAAGTGTGTACTAGGCTAATGGTCCTGGGCCTTTACAAACCTAGCCCATAGGATTACCCTGGCATCATGCCACCCGACCTTAGTTCCCAATGCCTCTGTTGATTAAAGACACTAGAGTGATCGCTGGGGTGAATTTTCTATTTCCCTTCCACTCATCAAGATTTCTCTTGAAGACCAGTGAGGTGCTCTGCATGACATGTATGGAAAGTCTATTCCATGATATGGGCAGTCTCTGGGTTATGAACCTGTCCCTCCAGCATGTTCTGTTGATTGCGGTTATGAGGTTGAGGTCTCTGGAGTGTGTGGTGTGGAGGGACTGGGATTTCTTTAGATGTAGCATTTCTAACAGAGCTGGGTCAGACGTGGCTTTGTAAGTCAAGCAGAGATTGCCTCTAAGTAGGCGATATGAGACCAAGAACAGTTGGAGTTTTTTATGTCTGTCCATATAGGACAAATGTTAAGGTCTAGGATCCTCTTTTTGAGGTACTTTTGCGGCCTCTCCAGTTGTTGCAGGTGTTTAGTGAGATACAGTCCAAATGGGGCATTGTACTCAATGATTGGCCTAATGAGGAAGAGTAGAGGGAGGCAATGACCTCCTTCTTCCTGGATGCAAAACCCTTAGTAATGAGGTGTGCCACACAGAAGGACTTTCTGACAACAGTGGCAATGTGGTGGTCAAAGCAGAGATTGCTGTCAACCTGTGTTCGCAGATCTCTCATAACGCCTTCTGTGTTCAGTGGACTACCAATCAATGTGATAATTCATGGGAACTGGGTGTTTCCCAAAGGGGATGACAACACATTTTCTGGCATTCAGCTTAAGGCCATGGTTCTGACACCAGTCGTTGGTCTCAGTGACTTCTTTCTGTAGGATGTCAACATCACTCGGGGAGTTAATAATAGCTCCCAACTTGCAATCGTCTGTGACTTTGTCAGCCAAAGTCCCTTCATGTTGGCTTGGACTTCAGAGAAGTAGATACCAAACAGGAGAGGACCCAGGACCGAACTCTGTGGGACTCCACTCGTGACTGGTCGGCAGTCTGAGTTGGAGTCAGCTACTTTCACACTGTGGGTTTTACCTGTGAGCCAGGTTGCAACCCACCTACTGATATGGGGATTGATGCCTAGCTTAGTGAGTTTTTCTATGATTCCTGTGTGGGGAATGGTATCAATGGCCTTGGCCAGATCAAGGTAGGCTGTTATAAGCCACTTTGCCTTCATCCACAGCTCTGGTGACTGATTCAAAGAAGTTGACCAAGTTGAGCAGGTATGATCTACCCTTCACAAAACCAAACTGTGTGGGATCCAGAGTTTGGAGATTCCCTATATCCCTTGTTTATTAGGTCCATGATGATGCATTCCATTGCTTTGCATATCAGACTTATCAGGCTAATGGGGCGATAGTTCCCAGGATCTGTAGTCACTCCTCCTTTATGGACAGGGATGGCTGTAGCAGTGCACCATTTGGTAGGGACAAAGCCTGAGATGAGGCTGTGATTGAACAGGGCACAGAGGTGAGGTACCAGTTCACTCTGTAGTTCATGTAGAACACAGCCAGGGATATTGTCAGGTCCCATAGAAGCTGTATTCTTGGCCTTAGACAGTGCTGTTTTAACCTGTGCAGCAGTAATACTGGGTGCCTGGTAATCTACTGGTATTGTGACTGGTCCCTTGGGGGGAGGGGTAAAGTTGGCACTGAATCTGTCGGCCAGTAAATTGGAAATATCTGTTGGCTTGGTATAGGAGGTACCATTGTGCAGTAGCTCAGAGCACATCTGGGTATTGTCGTGGAGATTATTTACATAACTATAGAAAGCCTTGTGGTTGTCTTTACTATCTGCTGCAATTCTGTTTTCATAGCTAGCTTTAGAGGATTTGATGAGGGATCTTAACTTTTTGTTGAGGCTGATATGGGAGTTTTTCCAGTCTTGGGACTTCACTTTAACCCACATCAGTTTCCTCCTTCTGTTGTAGAGTTTGTTTATGGCAGAGGACCACCAGATTGGCTTACTTTTTTTGGAGGACAGCGTCTTGGTTCTGTTGGGTATGGCGAGATCCATGCATTTATGTACATGTTCGTACACTGCATTGGTGTATGATTCGGCGGTCATGCAACTGATCTCCATTTGTATGGGTGCCGTGAAGTTAGCCACCTCTGTTTTTAGGAGTGCAAAGTTATCTTTGGAGAAGTTTTTCATGGTGGTTGCCTTTGCGGGGGGGTGGCTGGGAGGGATGTGGATTTCCAAGTTGATTAGTTTGTGGTCGGATCTAACCAGGGAGGAGTTAACTACTGGTGTACAGCAACGGTCGCCCATGTTAGTATCGACCAGGTCAAGGATGTTGCTACCTCTAGTGGAGATAAGAATAAGCTGGTCCAGGGAATTGGAATTAATGAATTCGAGGAAACTGTATTGGAACATGAGTAGTTTTCCCAGTTAATGGAGGGGTAGTGGAAGTCGCCCAGTATGAGAGTGTTAGGTTGGACCCTAATATTCTCCAGGGTGCTTAGGAATGTAGAGTGTGAGCCTTGGGACATGGTTGGGGACCTATAGCAGGCTACGACCTGAATTGCTGTCTTATCCAATGTTAGCTGCACCTGAAGTATCTCAGATGAGTTATGTTGAGCTACTAGTCTGAAGGTGTGAGCATCCTTTATGAATATGAAAACATCACCGCATTTGGAGCCTCGGTCCAAGTTCTGGGGCCAAAAGGTGTGGAATGAATTATAGTCTAATAGTGCAGGGGGTGCTTTCTGCTGCCTTGAACCAGGTCTCTGTTACAGCACAAATGTTGATGTCCTCCATTTTAAGGAGTGCTTCGAGAGAGTGCATTTTGAGATTTAGACTTCTAGCATCGACCCTCAGATTGCATTTGTTTGTAGCTATTACGGTGGTAATTTGGTCTTTGGAACACCACGTAAAAAGGCATTATACGGGTGGCAACAGCCTTGGCCAGTATCCAGAAGCCCAGGGGTGACAAATGCAGGTCACCTCTGGCAAAGCATCGAGGTCTGTCAATCATGTCATCCCGGGCAGACAGATATTGGATCCCCTTAGAATGACACCAGAAACTTAGCCAATTGTTGAAATCAATCATTTTCTGCTTGTACTGTGGTATCATTCTGGTTGATGGTAGGATGCTGTTCAGGGTTAGGGTCATACCCTCCTGGGCTACATAATATAAGAGCTCCTCCATGTCTCTTTTCATGTAGTCCAGGGAGGTACCTCTCAGGTCATTCACACCCACATGTACAGTGACAGAGTCATATTTGTACCTGTTGTTGAGGGACTTGAGTGCGTCCGTTATGTGGCAGATGCACATATATTTCTAGTCTTCTGTTGGGAACTCCCCCCACCACCACCACCACCAAAAAAACAATGATCAAGTTTTATATTGTTTAAATTTTATTATTACTTATATGCTGTTAATCCACTTTGAATGTTTTCACATGGGCTATTGTCTGCAAATGGTCACTACTAATCAGAGCACTACCACAATAAATACAAATAAAAGGATATACCACTTTAATGTTTTACTCCGGAGTCCCAAATTATCCTACATATTGGGAAGAAGATTCAGCCATGTCTGCCGATAACGTGATTTTAGTGTACCTCTTAATTTTAAAATTGTTATGAAAACTGAAGTTGTGGACAACAATAGATCTGTGCTGCCTTCTTTTCATCCGGTTCAACCTCTGGGTTACTGAATCCGACCTTGACAGCTTTTAGAAGTAGTGGGTCACAAGCTTTCCTACCCATAATCCCTCTCTTCCTTCAAAAAACTTCAGATAGAGTTTTCCTACTCATCAATAAACAAAAAGTTTTATCTCATTAAAGGAAAAAAAACAATTATAATCTATACTAGGACATGACCTACAGAAAATGCAACCAACTGAGGCTGTATAATGACAAGGTTCCTGGTTGGGTCCATTCAATGAAAGAGGGGTACCAAGTGAGAAATTTGGTAGGGGGAAGGAGGGAGGGATGCTTAACCAGATGAAGACAACACAGATCTACCTTTACAGTGAGTACATAACTTTTTTAGTTAAAGGACACGGATATAGAGTATCACGGTTATGTACATATACAGAAACTTTTAATAAGGAATTGAATGTGTTACATGATCAGCTGTCTGGTGGGGGCTATTCCCAACATTTGATAAACAAAGGGAAAGATACAGTAACACGTTACAGGAATGATAGATCCAGACCTTGGTACTCAGCAGGTAACAGAACAGAATCAGAGATGGTAGATAAACGTCCTGGTCATGATAGGAAGCCTAGGATTACATTGCGTTACAGTAATAGCATATATGGCGCTTGTGACATTAGACAAAACTGGAAAATCTTAAAGAGTGATGAGGGTTTGAGGGATAAAATAGGTGCTGAGTCTAGTTTCATTTTTAAGTGTCATAGCAATTTAAAGGATTTACTTTGCCATGAAGTAAACAGAATGTACCAACATCTAGCAGGCTAGGTACCTTTCCATGTAAACACTGTAAGGCGTGTCAATATATAAACAGTTACAACTATTTTATACATCCTATCACCCGGAAAAGGTACATTTTTAAATTCTATGCGGATTGCCAAACTGAAAACCTGATTTACTTGGCACAATGCAAGCTCTGCCCAAGTTTGTATGTGGGAAAAACTAATTGCTAATTAAAGACTAGGATTTTAAATCACATTTCTTCTATCAGGTTAAAGGATCAACGTAATGCTCTGTACCAGCATATAGCACTTTTTCCAGATCATTCATTTGCTTTTTTAATGTTACATATTACAAGAATGAATAAAAGAGGGGGAGATGTAGTAAATGCACTGAAGTACAATGGATAATAGAGTTAGCAGCTGATAGTTCACCAGGGCTAAACAGTTCTATTCCTTTAAAACCTGCATTAAAAAAGAGGTGGGTTAAACAATGTTTGTGATTGGCTGATTTGTATTTGAGTAATGTGCTTTTGTTATTTAAAGCCAGTTTTTATGTATGCTTTTTATGCACTTGTCTGAAGAAGGGATTTTACCCAAAAGCGCTAACGTCTGTTTATAATAAATTTCTTGGATTATATTGGCCTGTGTGGACCCTGCTCTTTTTTGCTTGCTGATAACTTTTCAAATTTGATGTTGTCTTTTTTCATCCAATTCAACCTTCAGGATAGATTCCCTAGCTACCACAAAATCCTGGGAGGTATCAAGGAAGGATATTCTTCAGAATGGCGGAGTGAAAAGATGTACAGGATCTTAATTATACATTCAGCTTATAATGGGATATGAATTTGTGAACTGTGGACCAAGTTGCTGCAGCACAAATTTCTTCAACAGGAACTCTACACTTAAAGGCAGAAGTTGCAACAGATGTTGCTGAATGAGCTTTTGGTTTCTTGTTTAAAGAAAGACCCAGTTGTTTTGTAGACCAAAGCTACACAATCTGACAGTGTGACAGAAAAAACACTCTCCTAAAATCTTTAGGCCTGTGGAGATAAAATCTAATTTGCCTGTGAACATCTAATACAGGCAGAGTATACTCTCCTTTGTTAGAAAATTTTGGTAAGAATACTACTAAATTAATGGCTATATTAAGGCTCATTTTGGATGCCACTTTTGGAATAAATGTGGGGATTTCTTCTCAAAGAAACCCTATCCTCAAGGGAGATCAAGTGCTTACAACTCAGAGATCCTTCTCAGCAAAGTAATAGCCACCAGGAAAATAGTCTTCTAAGAAAGATTTTTAAGTCTGCTGTAGTTGCAGGTTCAAATGGACAGTCTGTTAATGCATGACACTTGAAAGTTATGCCCCGTGGATGGACTGGCACCCTTACAGGAAGTCTCAATAAGAAGGTTCCCTTCAGAAAGGCCTTTGAAATTTTTGGTTAAGTTATAGCAGTCTGAGTCCAATATAGAAATAGTCAATAATTGCACCCTAATTGCTGAAAAGCTAGAGTCTTTTTGGAAAAGATCTCACAAGATGTTTAAAATAGAAGGGAGAGGAACTAAAAAGGGACTGATCCCTTACGAGGCAGCCCAGACTGAAAACCTCTTCCTTGTGCTAAGATAAACTTTCTTCATACTCAATTTCTGTGAAGCTAACAAAATACAAACCACCTGAGCAGAAAGCCTGGCATCTCCTGACACTGCTAAAATTGGAGGAATCATGCGGTTAAGACTTCAGTGTCTCTAGGTCCTGGGGAGGCTTCCTGGATGGATGAGTTAAAAGATATGGATGGCAGCCCATCAAGGGAGGACGTACTAGGTGATGCCAGAAGGAGGGGAACCAATCTTGATAGAGACAGATAGGAGCAATGAGGATTACCTTGGCCTTGCACCTTTGTGCTTGATGAATACATTTTGTTATTAGAAGAAAGGCAAAAGGCATATAGGAGAGTGGGGAGCAAACTGTGGGCTAGAGTGTCTCTCGGTGACTGCCACTGCAGAGGGAATAAGGAAAAGTAACTGCTGCACTTGTTTAGGAACAAAGCAAAAAGCCTGCAGCATGGTTGACCCTAGTGGTTGAAGATTTGATTTACCACCACTAGTGGGCGGAATGGATCTGCTCAATTTGTAGTCTAATACACTGGAAGCCCCCAGGATATGCATTGCTATGAAAAAGTGACAGGAAGTTATTGCCCACTGTTACACTCTCATGGCATCCCAGCTAAAAGGATATGAACGGCTTTTTTGTGTAGGAGACTACTGCCATGTTGTCTGCCTGGATGGATATCACATCTTTTGAGAAAGTCCTACAAAGCCTGCAATGCCAGCATAACTGCTCTCATCTCCAAGACACTGATGTGGACACTGGCCTGCATATGCAACCATGAACCTTGGATGGTCTTCCTTTCTAAATGCCCCTCACTCCACCCTTGGGGGAAGCATTCATAGTTACTATGGCGGGGGTGTCTGGAAAAAAGGGCAGACCTTCAAAGAAAGCTGTTAAGGTCAACCACCATCTGATATGAGATCTTCAAATGGGCCTCAGATTAATCTGAGCATGAAGAGGATGCAAAATATGGAACCACTTTACAGAAAGGGTCCACTGAAGAACTCTCATATGGTATCCGCCTATGGAAAGCATTGTTACTGTCAAAAGCCATCAGCCCTAGCAATTGAAGAATAAATCATGTGAGGGGCAGGGGTGTGGGATGTTGGAGAACGTGAAAGACTACCTGATGCAGAGATACAATCCTGGATTCAGGAGGTGGGCTATCTGATTGCTTGTATTCAGGTGGCATCTAATGAACTCTTATATGTTGTGAGGGTGTATATCAGATCTTTGCTTGATTGACTGTGATTCCCAATTCCTGAAGAAGATGGAGCAAGGAGCCCCATTGCTGGAGCAGAAGATCATTGGCTGAGGTGGTGAGGAATCAATTATCTAAATATGGGGACACCTGGAACCCTAGTGTCCTGAATACAAGTGGTTGGCTCCCAGACAAATGGAGAAGTCTCCTGGATTGCCTCGCTACCTTGACATGGCAGTAGGCATCCTGGAGATCTACAGAGCACATCTAGTTGTTCTTCCACCGAAGAGGTAGAATGGACTGAAATGTGACCATTTGGAACTTTGTCCATTTTATAAACTGATTGATATGACTGAGGTCCAAAATTAGTCTTGGGTTACCTGTTTTTTTTAGAACTAAAAAGAACCTGAAATAGACTCCAGATTTTAATTGGTCTGGGGATATCTGCTATACAACTCTTTTTTCCAAAAGCTTCAAGACTAATACTGTTATGGATTCCATCTGATTGGGTGGTATTGTTGAAATTCTTCTTTTCTTCTGACAGGAAACAAAGGGAAAAAATGTATCCTCTGCTGAGTATCCTCATCACCCAAGTATCTACTGTGATGACTTGTCAGATTTGAAGGTGCAAGGGTAAGTGCCCCTGACTGCCTCCAGAGAGCGGCAGTCAGACAATCCTTCAGGAGCGCTGGATAGATTTCTCTTTAAAAGGGTGGCAAAATCCCTGATCCTGTGGTCAACCTCTGGCCCTAGGGCAACGCTCACTGAAGTTGCTCTCCTCTGTCTCAAGAGGACCTGTCTGCAGAAGTGTCTTCACTGAACTCTGAGATTTTCTGAATCACATCTTCTTACCACCCCTTTGGCTCCTGTAAAAGGTTCTCTGTGGGGCAAAGAAGCAGATTCCAATGGCAGAAAAAGTCTTATTATCTTGCTCTCTCTTGATGAGAAAGTTTCCTGAATATTTGATCCAGGGTTGGACCACCAAAAGGAGCAGGAAGGAAGGACATCTTGAGGCCTTCTGCAAAGTCATACGATCACATCCAGGCGTTCAAGTAGATGGTGATGCTAGTTCCTACTGCTACTGCCATACCATCACCTGCATTGGAAAGCAGTCACATGGACACATTTGACATCGACTGTAAGGTAGACAACCGAGACCACTTTTGTTTGGATGCCCATTGGTAGGTTATCTGACAGGGACTTGGTGAGTTCCTTAATTAAGCTCCTCTGAAAACACATCATGTGGGGCCAGATAGTTCAGCACTCTAAGTGTGAAAGTCACTGATGCATTTGTTCATTTATCAAACATTTCCAACACTCTTGATTTCCTATTAGCAGAATGGACAGATATACTCTATTCAGAGACCCCCTTATAAGTGGTTGCCACCACACCCATGGTATCTACTGGGGGACCCTTGCTCCAGTATGCACTGTCCTTTGGTGTGACCAAGGTTCTATCTGGCTTAATAATTATCTCCACTATGTCAGGATCTTTCTAGGCCCACTGAACCACATGGTCTATAAGTGCATCAGCAGGTGATACCAGCCAGGAGGTACAAGAGCCAGTTCCAAAAGCCTCAAGGAAGATAAATGACACCAGGGAGGGTGTATCAGTGAACCTAGTACCTCACTCCTTTATTAATTCCAAAATGTCAGTAAAGGAAATTTTGAGGAGCCAGAATCTCCCTTGTTGTTTTATTAATTCTAAAATGTCACTGAAGGGAATCTTGATGATCCAAGCCTGTGTCTTCAGTGATTGATTCTGGACAGGAATCTAAATGTCTTCTCTTACAAGTCTGTTTTCTGGATTCTGCCTCAAATAGACTTCTGAAAATGGGTCAGAATTAGACCTGGAGCTCATGTGGTAAGCAGCCCTGAGAATGAATGAAGCTGACTGTCCCTTGTTGACCTTGATATGTAGACTCAGACACAATGTCCGAAACAAATTGGGATGGAGCCAGTTAGAATTTGATGATGGAAAAGCAAGCTCCTTCTTGAAAGAGTGCTAAGGAAAAGGGAATATATGTTATGGGTGCTGAGAAAGGGTCAATATTTTCCTTAGATGCCCAAATAGAAAATCTCTTCCACTTACTATTGTAGACCTTTTTGGTGGAAGCTCTCTGACAGGCTAGAACAATGTTGCATACGGAGGGGGCTAGCCTGGACTTTCTTACAATTACTGGAATTGGAGAAACCATGCAATCAGTTTGAGGGCATGGAGATAAGGAATTTAACTCACTGACAGGTGAGATATGAGATTCTGTATGGGATCCAGAATCCAAGGTGGAAATTTAAGGTGAAACCAAAGAAAAGGGAAAGTACAGTTGTGTACACTTACCATAAATGTAGATGTTTGAGTGTATTCACTGTTGCAGTCATTACATTTGGGTAATCTGCTGGCAGGTTGCCCTCAATTGGCCTCAATTCCAAAGTCTTGGGTCCTGCGTCGGTTGCTGTCTTCTCTTCCATGACGTCAGGTCGTCAGGGGTATAAAACATGCAGCCGACGCCATTTTCATTAGTTTTTCTTGCCCCCGATGTCAGGTGCCCCCAAAAAGGTAGCAATATTATATATATATATATATATATATATATATATATATATATATATATACATATATATATATATATACATATATATATGAATACATGCATCAATATAAACCTTACCCTCATCTACAAGCAAATACACCACATAGGTTGTAGAAGATAGTGAAGGAAAAATAAACTTCAGAATGACAGGGGGATGGCAGGAGGGTAACCTGGACTGCAACAGTGAATACACTTGAACATCTACATTTATGGTAAGTGTACACAACTGTACTATGTTCTTCGTGTTTCACTGTTGCAGTCATTACATTTGGGTAGAATCCCAAAGCTATGGTTGGGAGGCTGAAGCTAAAAACATTAGGTGCGGCTATAAGGCCCTGCAGCACTGCAGTGGCAAAGCCTGCCCTGGACTTAGAGTAGAGAGGCAAATGGTAATGCTTTGTAAAGGTGTGAGCAGAACTCCAAGTAGCAGCCTCTAGAATGTCTTTGGTTGGTACTCCTCTGAGAAAGGCTGCTGAAGCAGCTGCAGCTCTGGTGGAATGAGACCTAATGCCCTTGGGCACAGGTTTACCATGGTGTAAATAGCAGAAACGGATGCAGTGGCTTATCCACTTTGAAATTGTCTGCTTTGAAATAGACTTTCCTTCTGATCCTACAGCATATGGCACTAGTAATTGCTCATTTTTTTCTTAGAGCTTTAGTCCTGCTGAAGTAGAATCTTAGCTGTCTGTGTACATCCAAGGAATGCAGAATTCTCTCCCTTTTGTTCTGTGGATTTGGAAAAAAAGTTGGCAGATAAATTGTTTGGTTAAGAGCCACAATGGAAACCACCTTAGGCATAAAAGTAGGATTTGTCCTCAGAGACACCTTGTCCGGGTAAAATATGATAAAAGGCTCTACAGCCATGAGGGCCTGTAGCTCAAACCATTCTTGTTGAAGTAATTGCTAGTCGCACAGCTGTCTTCCATGATAAGAACTTTATATCAGCGGTAGCAGCTGGTTCAAATGGAGGCAGGGTGAGCTTTTCCAACACATAGTTGAGGTCCCATGCAGGTAATGGTGATCTTCTAGGGGGCCTTACATTTTTGGCTCCTCTAAGATACTGCTTTAGTAAAGGATGAGAAAAGATTGGTGGCTCTGTGTTGTAATGAGCCGAAATGGCAGAGGCATGGATTTTGATTGATGAGAAAGATAGGCCTTTGTCAAGCATCTCATTTAAGTATTGTAATATCTGAGGAAAATTTGGTTCTGCTGCATCAGTTCCTTGCGCTTGATTCCTAGCACAGAATCTCTTCCACTTGTTAGCATAAGATTTTCTAGCACTAGGCCTTCTGGCTTCCAAAATGACATCCATCACAGCTTTACTGAGAGGTGTTGTTTGTATGATTACATGATTAGCCATGCTGCCAGGTTTAGAGTCTGTAGTTGGTAGTGCAGGATTTGACTGTTTTGCTGGGACAGTAGTTGTGGTCTTTGAGGCAAGGTCCATGCTGGGTATTGAGACAAGTTCGTTAGGATTGGGTACCAGTATTGGCGGGGCCAGTCCAGGGCAATTAATATCATCTTTGGCTTCTCTTATCGGACTTTTAGGAGGACCTTGGGTAGAAGAGGCAGAGGAGGAAAGGCGTAAACTGATAGGTTTTTCCAACTGAAGGATAGTGCGTCCACTTTCCATGCTTGTCTGTGATAAGTCTTTGTGCAGAATCTTTTCAATTGATAATTTTGAGGAGAGGCAAATAGATCTATGTCTGGGGTCCCCCATTTCTCTGTTATCATGCCGAAGACTTGTGGATTTAGTTTCCACTTGTGAGGATCCATAAGGTTTCTGCTTAAATCGTCTGCTAGAGTGTTTTGTTTTCCTGTCAGGAATTGAGTTTGAAGATGTATTTGGTAGGTCAAAGCTGTGTCCCACAGTGCCATGGCTAATCTGCAAAGGGAGTATGAGTGTGTGCCCCCTTATCTGTTTATATACCAATGACTGTGGTGTTGTCTGTCTTTATCAGTAGTTGTCCTGGATGAAGTAAGTCCTTGAAGGCTGTTAGGGCATTTTGAACAGCTAGCATCTTTTTCTGGTTGATTTGTAGATGCATTTGTTTTGGTGCCCATGTGCCCTGAATGCATCTTCCTGCCATGTGGGCCCCCAGGCATAATCTGATGCATCTGTTGTTAAGGTTTGGCTGGCAGGGGGTAGAGTTAAGGGCCGTCCCATGTTTTGGTGACAGCCCTTTGCCCACCATAGAAACTCCTGTCGCAGGCAGGGAATGAGAGGAATCATTGTTTTCAGACTGTGTGAATGTTGACTCCATAAACTTTTTAGGTACCATTGAAGTTTCCTCATATGCAGTCTTGCATATGGAATTAGTAGGATGCAGGATGCCATGAAGCCCAGAGCCTGCAGGATCTGTCTTGCAAAAGACTGGGTTTTTGTTGCCATCAGTTTGAAGTAAGTAGTCAGTTGCCTTTGTTTGTCTGGTGTAAGGTAAGCCATCTGGGCAGTTGTATTCAAGCTTGCACCCAGGAATGTTATCTTTTGAGGGGGTACCAGTTGTGATTTATTTTCGTTTGTGTGTCCTAGGCATGTTAGAAGCCTTTTCACAAAAGCCAAGTGTCGAAGAAGAGTGTCCTTGTTCTCTGCTTGAATGAGACAGTCATCCAAGTAAGGATATATCTGTATACTTCTTTGTCTGCTAAATGCAATTACTGGTGCCAGGCACTTTGTAAAGACCCTGGGCGCAGTAAATAAGCCAAAGGGCAGTGCAGAGAATTGGTAATGCATTAAGCCAGCCTTGAATCTGAGGTATTTTCTGCACGACTGTCTTATTGGGAGATGTAGGTATGCCTCTTTTAGGTCTAATGTCACCAGCCAAGCATTCTTGCCCAGCATAGGCAGAAGCTGCTGCAAAGTCAGCATTTTGAATTTTGGAATGTCCCGGTATGTGTTCAAAATTGATAAATCCAGTATTGGCCGCCAGACCTTGTCCTTTCTGGGTACCAAGAACAGTCTTGAGTAAAAACCTTGTCATTTATCCTGTTCTGGTACTGTTTGAATGGCCCCCATATCCATGAGGGACATAACCTGTTTCTGTGCCTCTGCCCATTGATTTTTGGGCAGATCTGGCCAACCGTTTGCCATTGGCAGAGTGTGGAAATGGAATCTGTATCCCTGTGATACTATGTTTAGTACCCAGTTGTCCTGGGTTATTAACTGTCAATTTTGAGCAAAAAGTGCTAATTTTCCCCCTAAGGGTGCTGTCAAAAGATAAGTGCTTGGTGTAGGCAGAGGGAAGTCATTGGGACTGTTTTCTGTAGATTTGCGCTTTATCTCCCCCTGATTTGGAGGTAGATGCGCCCCATTGCTTTGACCTGTATGAATCTTGCGCCTGGTATCTAGAACCCTTTGGGTGTCTGGATTTGCCCCTTTGAGCTCTGTCTGACACAGGAAAGGACCAATTTTTTGTAGGCCAGTGTCTACTGAATCTTGGTGGCTGCACTTGTAAGAAGTCTTTAACAGTTTGCATAGACTTAAGCTTCGTCTTCCATTTTCTTTAAAACCTCTTCTGCCTTAATACTAAACAGAGAATCATGCTGTAAAGGTGCATCTAGCAGTTTAGCTTTAACATGATCAGGCAAATTTTGTTCCTTTAACCAGGCATGCCTTCCTAATCACTGATCCAGTAACTGCGGCCCTGAAGGAGGCCTCTAAGGAATCAAAACCACATTGCAAAGTATGCTTTCCAACTTGTTCAGCTGCATGCAATAATTCCTGCAATTCTTTATTTTCTGCACATTCTGAAATCAACATCATTTTCTGTTTCAGCAATCCCATAACATGTTGTTGGTATTTAAGCATATGAAATTGATAGTTTAAGGCCCTGATTGCCAAGGTTGCAGATGTATAAACCTTTTCCTCCATCTGTCTAGTGCCCTTGAATCTCTGTCAGAGAGGGTAGGATTTTTTGCTGTTGAGGCCTTAACTCCCTTTGGACCCTGTGAAATAGTTTCCGGATCAGCAGCAAGGTTTCTAAAGAAAAATTTATGAGAGTCAGGGACCCTTTAATATCTGTCAGGCTTACTGGGAGCCGGAGGTAAGGAGTTAGGGGTCAAGCTTGACTCCGAAAACACATCATCCACAAAGTCTAAAACGGGGAATGGCTAAAGGCTTGTGCTGAGGGAGAAGGAAATCTTTGAGCCTCTTTTTTGATTCTGAGAAGTCTTGACTCTCCCAGTGAAAATGCTCCCTCAAAGTATGCAAGGTTTCTCCAAATGAATAATCCTCTGGAGGAGATGCAGATGGGATAGACTCCTCAGCATCAGAATCATCCTAAGGAGGTACAGATAATTCCTGATCAGAAGAGAAATCAGAAGAAATAGAAAGCTGATCTGAAGACTCATAATCAGTGTCTTGCCTAGGCCTCTTCTCTGGAGGGGGATGGATACCCCTGATCAAGGTAATAAGGTCTTCAGCCATTCTGATCACCTGTTTTTTAGGCATAGAGGCCTGTGCATGTGGCTCATGCATCGTTTTTTTAGTTTTAGAAGTTGCCTTTGTCTTTGGTTTTGCAACTGTCGTTAGTTTGATATATAAATATTGAGGTCTGAATACACCCTCAGAAGCCGGTGCCTGCTCATTGGCTCCAAACCCATCCGAGGGAGATACATCCGTCGGTCCAATACCTTGAGTATCTTGTGGCATGCCGGACTCCACATGGGTGTCGGTAGAGGCCTGCGACTCGAAGGTAGTGGGTAACAGGGGCTGTGAAAGCACCTCACTGAGTACCGGTGAACCGGCGACTGGCTTAGGAGAAGCTTTGTTGTCAGTTTTGGATCTCGTCTGCCTTTCTCTGTCCTTTTCTTTGCATTTTTTTATGTACTCCGGTAGTCAGATTGCTATCTGACAACATTTCTGGGTAGTTAAATCTGTTTCCAAAATACTTTGATGCAAAAATATACCGACGCTTAATAGGCGTTGGTTAAATCTAGCACAAAACCAACAGCCAGGCACGTTGTGATCAGGGCCTAAGCAAGGAATATAGTATAAATGGAAATCCTTATGAGGTATTTGCTTCCCACAAGTAATACAATTATTAACTTTTTCTGATATTGGTAAAAAAGCATGAAAAAAGTTTCCCCAACGGGGTACTTAGCTTTAGTGAAGACTTCGGTTCTGAAACTCAAACTCGAATATTTCAGTAGTCGGCTGACCGGCACTTGCGAAATGCTTCTGCTTCGGGCACCGCACAGCAAGAAAGACTAAAGAAAATGGCGTCGGCTGCATATTTTATACCCCTGACGACCTGACGTCATGGAAGAGAAGACAGCAACCGACGCAGGACCCAAGACTTTGGAATCCAGGCCACCTGAGGGGAACCTGCCAGCAGATTACCCAAATGTAATGACTGCAACAGTGAAACACGAAGAACATCCACACCTGGCGATGCCAGAAAGGGGTAATGAGGATTAAGGAACTCTTCGACCTGATGGCAGCATTCTGTAGAATTTTTGGGATCAATGGTAATGGGGATAAGCATAAAGGAGACCTGGGGGACAATCGCAGACTACAGCATCCCTCGATGACTCCCCCTCTGAGGGGATCATAGCAAAATACTTGTGGCATTTGGCGTTCAGGGGAGAGACAAAGAGGTAGCACCAAGATTGGCATCAATGGCTGAAAATCGTGTTTGGTATTGACTGTTTGAGGGACCACTTGTGAGGGGTCAAAATTGACCTGCTGTGTCTGCCTGCTAGAATGATGGACATCCCTGGAATGTGTGTTGCAATTAGAAAACTGTGTGAAGATTCTGTCCACTCCCAAACTTTCAAGGCCTCCTGGTACAATGGGTAGGAACGGGTTCCTCCTTGTTTGTTGATATATCAGACTACTGACATGTTGTCTGTGTGGATTGCAGCTGTCTCCAGAGGGAGAATGTCCTGGAAGGCTTTCAACACAAGAAGGACTGCTCTCATCTCTAAGACACTGATATGCAATTTGGTCTCTGTGATCGACCACATGCCTTGGACCATCTCCCCTAGAAAGCACCTCCTCTCCTAACCATATCAGGAAGCATTTGTGGTCACTGCGGGTATGGCTGGCTTCCCAGAAGATCATGTGATTCCAACCACCACTGGAAATGGTTCCAGCAAATATGAGATAACTTTATGGGAGCAGACAGAGGATTGTAAATGATAGGCCATTTAACTGCTGTGGTCCACTTGAGAATCCTCATAAAAAAATCTCACCAGAAAAACTAGAACAATTGTGGCTGCCATTGACCCTAGAGCCTATAAAATCAACTTGGCCGGTGGCTGCGGGTGCTGCAGCACATCTTGCACATGTTGTCTGAGAAATAAAATGTCATGTGTTAGCAAGTAAGCCATTTGTGCTCTTGAATCCAACTGGGTCCCTGTGAACTCTAGGCTTTGCACAGGAGTCAATTTTGGATTTGCTAGATTTATCGTGATGCCCAGGTGGTTGAAGATTCTCACTAGATAGTGCCTTGATTGTAGAAGATGTCTTGTTGGTGCAGTCAGGAGCCAATCACCTAGGTATGGAAACACCTGGAATCCTTTTAGCCTTAGGTCAGCAGCTATAACTGTTAGACATCTGGTAAACACCCAGGGGGCTGTGGTGAGTCCAAAGGGCAGTGCCCTGAACTGGTAATGACTGGCTCCCCGCCAAAAGCCCAAATGACTTCTGGAGCCGCTGTTGATTTTGATATAGCACACACCCTGATGATCTACAGAGCACATTCAATTGTCCTTGCTTAACAGTGGCAAAATGGACTGAACCATAACCATTCAGAACTTTGACTTCTTGATGAAATTATTCAGATTGCTGAGATCCAGAAAAGGTTTCAGGTCCCCTGGCTATTTTGGCACCAAAAAGAAGCAAGAATAAGTTCTGAATCCTCTTTGTTTGGTAGAGACCTCTTGCATGGCTCTTTTTTTTTTGTAGAGGTTTTTGAACTTCTTATAAGGTGTACACCCTCTGACTGGGTGGCATGTCAGACAGTCTCCTCCTTGAGCCTGGAGTAGTTAGGGAAAAGGGTATGTAATAGCCTCTGGATATAATGTTTAGCACCCAAGAATTGTTCGTTATAGTTGTCCAGGCATCCAGGTGCAGGGATAGATGACCCCCGCCTGCCTCCAGAGATGGACAGTTGGACAGCACTTCAGGAGTGCTGGAAGGGCCTGTCAGGAAAAGATTCCCTGGACACCTAATTCTGTGGACCACCTCTGCCTCTGGAGTGGTGCCTACCATTGAAACCTCCCCATCTGCCTCTGGAAAGGCAAGAAACTACTTCATAAGAAGGATTAATAGACTGGATTAAACCCTGAGCCAGGCCCAGTAAATTATTCCTGTCCAAAGAAATTTGGGAAGGAGTACATACACATTTAGTTTTCTGTTACTTTTTGACAGGAAAAATGGGGTCAACACTGTTATTAATGGCAGCAGCAACTGCCAAAGGGATGGGCACAACATTCTGACAAAAAGGAAGCTTTCCCTGCTCCCTCTTACAGAAGGAGTGGCTCTCCCTTGCCCAGTGATGAGACCCCAACAGCCACAAAGGACTTGGCTAAGCCCCATTCCATAGTGGTTGTAGATGGTGCTCCAGAGGGATCGGGGGTAAAATTTAACTGCTCTGAAGTACAACCAATGGCCACAGCAGAGTCACCCACCTGCAGCTGAGGCATATTGCTAGCCTGCTATAACTGCAAAGGCTGTTTTACTTTTTCTTTTTGTGGCTAGAAGAAGGACCAGCTGTTGGACTGACAGTTTTGTTCCATGGTCAAGCCAGAAATGGTGTCTCTGTCTCAAGGAAAGCAAGAGGCATGAGATGATAACAATTTAAAGTCTTTAAAAGTCAATTTTTTTTCACAGATCTTAGACAGATCCTATGTCCTAGCTCAAAAGAGCCTACTCCTTGGTTACAACCATTTGCTCCCACAACATTTCTGACAATATTGCACTGCAGAGAATTTTTAAAGTCTGTCAACTCGTTGCACTCCCAAAAAAATGTTCCCATTTACCTCTCTCTTTTCCATCACATCCCCAACATTTGCTCTTTGCCAAGGAAATAAATTATCTGAAGTCTTCTTGGGGTATAGAAATACCTATGCAAATACTTCCTCCCATTGTTCCTGTATAAACGGACTTCCCATACTCTTCTCTCAGTCTTTTCTAACCTCTTCCAATTGATTCTTATAGTGATCGTGGAATATTTTACATGCCCTACTAATTATCTGTTTTTTTATAGCAACTTCTGTACTGGACTCAAGTAACTCCACCAGAGCTGGTCTTTCACTTAGCACTCCTCTACCCCTTTCTCATTGCCTGTACTCTTGATATCAAACCTTGGTAGGGTGAGGGTAAGCAGTCTCTAAACTTCTGCTTAGCCTCATCTCACTTTATGACCTTTCAGTCTCCAGTTATTTGCTCCCAATATCTATCTTGGCTCCTTTGCTATTTTTCTCTAATAAATTCTTGCCCTCTCTTGTCTATTTTCCTCTACTTGTAATCATTCCTATTGGCAGAATCTGTTTTCTCCTTTTTCCATTCCCTTATTGGCTCAGTTCTTAGAATACATTCTGCAACTTCATGAATATAACATTCTATATGGTTGCTATTCTCCTTACGGAGCATCTAAAATCCTGTTTTTTCCTTATTTCTTGATCCCCCCAATCATCATACTTTTCTTCTTTGATGTATACCTTTCATCTTGCGTTATGTATATGACTCATAATTGCATAAATACAAAACATAGGTTGATCCTAATTAATAAATATGTACAATTATTTTTATTTATTTATTTATTTTACATTTGTTAACCGGGTTAGTCTGGCTGAGTTTTTGGCTCATTTTCAGAAGAGACTCGGGGAGAAAAGCTCCTCATGACTAGAAAACAATTTATTAAATTTTAGTAACATAGCAGTAACAATCAGCTACAGGATCATACAAGCAGAGACCTGGAGAGAAAAAAAGCTCCTCAGTCAATTCAATTATACAGAGCATTAACAACTGGCAGACAAGTATGCGAGTTGTTACAAACAAGGTTTTAAACAATTTGCAGAAAAAATGTGACTAGTTACAATATTATTTAAACTGCTTCGAGCAAAATGAGTTAATAGGCAGATGCTTATTTAAAGTGGGTAGGATCTAGTTGTATAGGAGTTTGGAAACAAGAAAGGAAAGTAATAATGGCTAGTAGGAGATGTAGAGGAGGTAAAGTATAGGAGACAGACTAGACAGGTAGGTTGTTTTGAGACTGTAAGAATCAAGAGTGGTTGGAGATAGAGGAAGGGAAGAGGCAGGGGAACAGTGTTAGAGATACATTAAGAGTGAGGTAGTGAAATAGGTGAAAGGATGGTGGTTTCAGAGTGGTTGGCTACAGTGGCAAGACCACTTTGTTTTTAGGTATTTCCTTGTGCCTAATTTGAAACTTTTGCTATGCTGGAGGGATTTTATTTCCAATGGGAGTTGGTTCCAGGATGTATCTGGGTTATAGTTATAGAGAAGGCAGCCTATTTTGGTTTTGGGTTTGTAGATGTCTAATAATTCTTGATTTGAGCTGCAGGGGAATATTCAGATATGATAGTTGAGAGGCTGGGGCAGAAGGAGGGAAGATAGAGGTAGAGTGGATGATTTGTAGTTGGTATAGTTGGAGCAGCTGAGGGAATTCTAGCCAGTCTAGTTGCTGTAGTGCTAAGCAGTGGTGTGACTTGTAGGTTTTGTTAGCTGCAAATCTGGCGATCTTATTATACGTAGTTTCAAGCTTGGAAATAAGTGTAGAATTTAGGTTTGTGAATATGTGGCAACTGTACAGGAGTGTTGGGAGTAATAAAGCCTGGTAGAGAGTTATTCGGGTAGTGTTAGTTAAGGATTTATTGCTGCAGAAAAGGTGTCCAAGTTTCTGATGAGTTCTTTTTATCGAATTAGTAATATGGAGATCAAACTTAAGCTGATCATCTGTTGTAACATCTAGCAATTTAGTACTAGATTCAGCTGAGATGATAGTGTTGTTGCAGGATAAGATGGTAAATGTACTTTTGAGTGTGGTGATGTTTTTAGGGATTAAGAGTAGGAGCTTATTTTTTTTTTATTTTTATTAAGTACTAGTTTGTTATCACTAAGCCAAGTCTCAATGGTGTGGAAGGATGCCTGGGTAGTTGAGTGGAGGTCAGTTGGATTATCAGCAATGGTTATAACACGAGTCATCAGCATATTGCACAAGAGATGACTGGGGACAAGAGGAGTAGAGCAAGTTGGTGAAAATATTAGAGAGTAGTGGTCCAAGTATGGACCCTTGGAGGACTCCCATTTGTACAGTGAGAGGGGAGGATAGTGCAGAGAGCTATTTAACCGATTGCTGGCAGGTAGAGAGATAGCTGGAGAACCAGGAGATAGTAGGGGGAGAGAAATGTAAGTTAGTGAGTTTATCTAGAAGGAGTGGGTTAGAGACAGTATCAAAAGCTTTAGAAAGGTCAAGGAATAGAAATGAGACAAGTTTATTGTTATCACGAGCTAGGGAGACTATGTTGATGAATGATATGAGTGCAGTAGTTGTACTATGCTTGGAACAGAAACCATGCTGTGTGGGTGTGAGAAGGTTTTCCTGGTGAACGTAATGCTTTACCTGCTTGTGAATGCATTTCCCTAGGATTTTTGAGAGTGGCAAGAGTATGGCAATCGGTCAGAAGTTGGATATGTCTGAGGAGTTGCCCCCTTTGTAAATGGGTAGAGTAAAGAAATTCTTCCATACCGTGGGGACATAGGCTTCAGAAATGGATTGGTTGACTAAGATGGATACAGGATAGGCAAGAGGTTCAGAGGCAATCTGCAGGAAGTAAGAGGGTAGCTTGTCAACAGATGGGGAGCAAGGCTTAAGTTTAGAGAGTAATGACTTTACATATTTAGTTGATACTGCTTTTAGAGAGAAGGAGTTAGGAGGGTTTGGAAGAGGTATAGAGTTTGTGGGAGTGCTAGTGTTGTTTCTGGGGGGGATTTATTATGGAGGTTATTGAGTTTATAAAATGATTGTTAAATTTGTTGGTTATGTCTTCAGGTGTTGAATTGGGACATGGGTTAGGAGAGGAAGGGTTTCCTGGATGAACAGTCTGTTTAATAGCGCTCCAGAACTTCTTTGGGTCTGATTTAAGAGTAGAGGGAGGATTGGCATAGAAGTTTATTTTGTCATAATGGATGATTTTTTTTTATTTTATTTCTGAGTTCTTTATATTTCTGAAGAAGAGAAGGGATCCTAGTTTTAGTCCACATTTTCCAAATCCTATCCCAGTCTTTCATAAGGGTTCTGGTAGATTTAGTGAGCCAGGGAGCAGTATTATATTTGATTCTAATCATGTGAAGAGGAGCAAGGGAGCTAAGAATGTTTAGGAATGTAGTGTTGAAGGAGTGGACAGCTTCATCTAAAGGAAGAGTGGTGAGGCAAGACCAATTAATTTTGGAGAGTTGGTGAATAAAGGAGTTAGGACAGAAATGATAAAGTGAGCGGGTGGTAATAAATTTGTTAGGTTTGGTAAGGTGGGGATCATGTCTGGTAACTGTTATAGGGCAGTGGTCGCTGAAGGCATTTGGAAGGGTTTGGGAGTTATGATAGTTTTGAGGGTGGGAGACCAATATCCAGTCAAGAAGAGAGCTAGGTAGGTGAGATTTATTAATGTAGGTTGGGATTGAGATTAGCTGCTCAAACCCATGTAGGGTTATACAGGAAGTAGCGCTGGGAGCTTGTATTGTAAGCCAATCAATATTTACATCTCCCAGTATAATTATTTCATTGTGGATGGTATGTGAGATATGATGTTCTCAAGTATGTTAATATTATCACCAGGGGGAATATAGATTGCTGCGACAGTTATGGTGTTGAAACTGTTAAGTTTGAAGTTGGTCATTAGGAGTTCAGCTGGTGAGAAGGAGGGTAAGTCTAGTGTGGGACTGATTTGGGAGAGACAATTGGAGTAGAGTATGGAGACTCCTCCTCCTTTTCTTTTAGGCTGATCTAATCGAAGGATATTATAGCCAGCCAATTAGACATTACAATCTACATTTTCAAGAGAAAAGTGAGGAATGAGAGAGAGATAAATGATCTACTGCAAAGCAATCATCCAATATATTTGTTTCTCAACAATTTAAAAAAACTATTTAAATAAAAATGTATTAAAAAAATTTAACATCAATCATTGGCAAATGTTTTGAAGGATGTTTGACCATGCTACTAAAAGTTAAGGTGTATACCACTGAGACAAACAAACAAATATGGTTTTATTAAGGTTAGGTCTACCATTGCTAGTTTGGTCAACTTTTACAAACCAATGAGTGATGCATTGCATCTAGGAATCATTGTGATCATTATACATCTTGATCTCACTGAAAAAGTAAATCCACATAGTGTAAGGTGGTTCTATCACTGGTTATCCAAGATAGTTTCTATAATGCATCAAAATGACTTCCTACTATTGTAGGATCTTCAAATGTCTCTGTATTAGGTTCAGTTGTGTTCAGTATAGTTTTTTTTTTCAATTCCATTTCATAGTACACACCCTTTGTATCTCAATATGATGACAACATGAAGACAGATGCTGTAAACCAGCTTCATAGCACACAGAAATAAAGCCCTTACTATAATCCAGATAACTAGAGTCTGGGTAGTAGCTTGGATGCCTACTGGAGATGGCAGGAAGAGGGAAGGAATAACAAGGCTAAGCCTGCTTACCTTTCCCACAGGGAAGGAATAGGGAAGACATTCATGTAGAGCTAGATCACTCATCTAGCTCTGGTGGAGGTCACAGCAGGAAACAGCAGCTGGGTTAAGTGAGTGGCCTTGGACATGACCATCTCCAGTAACCAAGCCTCAGTGCTCTCCTCAGCTTACAAAATGAATCTAGCACACCAGTGTCAGGGTCACAACTTATCTATGTCTGCTTCTGCAAGTAGCAAGGGTGGCTTCCAGGCTTATTCACCTACTGCAGACACCCCACTGCCATCAGTCTAAAGGAAGAGATTGGTGACCCCAGCCCAGAGGGGATGTATACCAATGGGAACTGCTGAATGTCATACCCACAGACTGGGGGTATGTTAAGGGTTAGGAGAGCCATATTGCAACAGAGGCATGTGTAACACTTATCCATGCCTGCAGTGATAAAAAAGAAAAGGATACGCTGTGTAATCTCTTTGCATATGGATATGGATATGTATATCAAAATACTTAAATACTATAGACAGCAGGTTAAAACAAAAACTGGGATTAAAACTGATCTCACACTCCAGAGCATAAAACGTTTAGCACAACAGCTCAGGCAACAGAAAGTAGAAAAGGTTGTCACCAAGCTTAGGAAGCCTGTAACGAAGAAGATAACAAAAGATCCTGTAGAGGTACCAGAAATATTTAGAAAAAAATCTGTATAAAGTAGAAATATATGGAAATCAAAAAACGATACAAATGGAAATGTTTATGGAAGAATTAAATATTTGCCAAGGTTAGAGATAGAGAAGGCTCAATTACTAACAGCTAGGATAGGAGGAGATGAGATTAAAAATGGTGATGTATAACCAAACTACAGGAAAGTCCTCAGGAGTAGATGGTATTCCTGTGAAAGTTTGGAAGCTAGGAGAGGAAAAAATGATAAAGATCTGGAAGGTTTTGTTTAACAGTACTTTAAGAGGAGAACCACCAACATTCTGGAAGAAAGCGGTGGGTGATGGCTGTAATACCTAAAAATGGTAAAGCCCAAGCAGATCCAGCTTCATATAGGCCCATTTCAATTCAAAGTGCTTAGTCTATAATGGCTAATAGAATGGCAAAGGTGATGCCAAAATTAATAGATATGGATCAATATAATTTTGTGGAGGGGAGGCAAACATTTGACAATATTAATAGAACAATGATGGGGCGTCCACATAGTGGTGCAGCGGTTAGCGTTACCGCCTCACAGCAAGAGGTTCTCCGGTTCGATCCTCGGCTGGGGTGCCTTCTCTGTGAAGTCTACATGTCCTCCCTGTGGTCTCGTGGGTTTCCTCCCACATCCCAAAGACATGCTGTAGGTGGATTGGACACACTAAATTGGCCATAGGCATGAGTGCGTGCGAGTGTGTGCCTTCTGTGGAAGGTTGGGCGCCAGGCTGGCAACTCGACACTGTAAAACTCCACTGCCAATCATGAGCAGACAGTGATCCGCTGTGGCGACCCCTAACCAGGAAAAGCCGAAAGAAGAAGAAGAAGAAGAATAGAACAATGATGATCCAAGCGGAAAAAGAACACAAGGAAAATACCACTGTTGTTGGTGGGTCTTGATGCAGAGAAAGCATTTGACAGAGTAAGCTGGGATTTTATAAGCATGGCAATGGAAGCATTTGCATTACCTGATAAAATTATAAGGTTGATTAGGAGGCTATATGAGGGATTGGAAAAGAAAATTAAAGTGACTGAGTTTCTCATTGATAATCCCTGTTTGAACAGAGGCACCAGACAATGGTGTTCTCAGTCTGCTTTGTTGTTTGCATTATATATAGAGCCACTGGCAAAGAAAATAAGGGACTCGTAAATTCAAGGATATAACCGGTATGGAAGTCAAGAAAGGTTGGTTTTATTTACAGATGATATTATTTTATACCTGATAAAAACAGAAAATGACATTTAAGAGCTGTGGAACATTTTGAGACAGTTTCATGTCTTTTCGGAATACAAAATTATTGAAGCTAAAACAAAGCCAGTAGCTATAAACTATGTACCCACACACAAATTGGTTCAGCAATATCCATATTTATGGGGACATGATAAAATGAAGTACATATGGACTAAAAAGGATTCTGTTGTGGCAGCTAAGGATATGTGGGAAGAGACTAAACAAAAGATAAAACAAAAAACTGAGAAACCAGAAGCTCTGCTATATGGATATGGACAGCAAAATACAAGAAGTTAAAATGTTTTAGTCCCTTTACTTTTATACACAGGTCAGTCATATTTTTATCAATTAGAGAAGTTGTGGATAGCAATTAATAAAGAGCTGAAGGTTTTTATCTGGGAGGGGAAGATGGCAAGAGTCAAGTGGGATAAACTGATTCTTCCAATAGAACAAGGTGGTTTGGGATTACCTCATTTGAAGGGGTATTTCAGACCTACACAGTTAAGCACAAGCAGAAAGCTATAATTCCAAGTGGAAAGGGATGATGACGAAATGGGGGGGTCTCAAGAAACAAGGAGAGACTGGGTTTTGGATGCATATCCTTAAGGAAAATAACAATAACCATACAGATTATTATATTCATAAAGTAGCATAAAGTATTCTAAGACCTAAACCAACACAGAAATGGAGAAAGGAGATTCAGGAGGTTCAGACATTTATGCAGTACATATTCTGGTATGCTGTTGCATGAACTAGCACAGTAGGCTGTAGTTATACAGTATCAATTGCAAACCCATAAGGAGTAGTTTATTCTTGCAGTTTAAGGCACTCCACTACCTATTTATGATACTCGTCACTAGGTCTATATTCATATCACAGCGGCAGAACTCAAGAAATGGTAATACTTAATTTACCTTCTGTTAAGACTAAAAAATGGGAAGGTTGGTAACCCATCTAATTCCCATGATTTAGAACAAAATTAGAATAAATTCTGGCAGTCTCCTACCCTGAGTACATTTAAAAAATCAACTTGACTCATGAGTATACGGTCGTGCTCATATAGCACATGTAGTAGAGTCTGTATTCCATGTAGGTCATTAAGGTGTGGACTTGGATATCCCTTAAAGTTAGGAAACAAAAAGTAGGCTCCTGGTAGATATTTTTCAGATGTGCTTATCTACCATTCAAGCTACACTGATGCATAACTTACGAGGAAAAACAATGACTACTTAATGAAATATCCCGGCAAATTTAACCTTCAGCAAATTCAAGCGTGCTGGGAATTCATAGAAAAGTTGCACAGCATGCAGAACACAATTGTACAGAATCAAGCATACGGAGACAGGTGCAGTACAGTAGTGATCCATAGCCTAAGATTGTATTACAGTGCAGTTATCTCAAATGCACAACAGAAAAGATATACAAATGATTGCATAAATACATGCAAATGCGACAGGGTAGTAAAATGAAATGCAAATACTGTTAAAATATATGCAGAGTGAATGTAGTCAAGATTCATAGTTGTATACGGCACATATTGTGCAGCTCTTGGTACTTAACTATAAAAGGGCAAAGAATGATAAGAAAATGTATTACTGCAAATGGTGGGAATGACTGGCGACACAGCAATATAAAGTAATCCTTAATGTCACTGGTATGTGTGAAGTGCTATTTGCCACCAATGTAAACTGTATCATTAGCAGATGATTTATCATAATGTCACCATTTAAGAGAGCATTGATTGCCTTGTTGCTGATCAAGACATTCTACAGATCTTAGGTGACGTGATCTTTCCGTACATGTGAAGACCAAGGTATGCAGACGTCTTCCTGTGTTAGCTAAAGGAACCTTTCAGAGATCAAATGGGAACACACTGGATATTTGACAGGCCTCCACCTCTAGAATACTCAACAAATTCTTCAACATAATGCTTTTGCATATGCAGGATCATACAGGGCCTTCTTGTTCATCTGTGACTATGGGCCACATGACTTCAGTAAGTGACTGAAATCCACAGCCACTATGCTGGCTTGCAACACTAGGACTTGGGGATTCCCTTGACAGAGATGTTGTGTGGCTACATGACTGTGACCTACTGGGAAAACACACACACACTTGAGGTGCCCTGGCAATGGGAGCTGGCTTCCCATGATGAGGGAGTGCCAGAATATTGTACACATCCAGATGAAGGTGAGAAATGTGCAGAATATAATGGCCTCTGCCCTATATGCCGACTTTGGTACATACCTTGGAAAACCATGACGGCTGCGCTGGCAATATTTAGCAGGGAGATGAACATGGAAGCAGTGCATACCAACACAGACTTCATAAGACCAATCATTACCAAGTCCTTGGCCTCTACTGCCCTTATGGATGCCATGTGACACAGTAAAGCAGGTCTATTTCAGGCCTGGTGAGAGGAGATTATGCCAGGATATACTGAAGCATATCTGCTGAGTGACCAGAGTGCCTTCTGCATGTTTTGAGCTAACTCTAACAAGTGTTGCTGATGGGCAGACCTGTGAGTTTGCGAAATGGTCACTATGTTCGCTTAAAGCACTCAGACTGTGCAAACTCATGTTCATCTGTAGGTGAGGTCATATCTGTAGTCTGTATTGTGGGTGGATGCCCACTGAAAATGGAGACAGTTGGTGGCTTGTGTATCAGTGTGTCATCATCAGCTCCTACATGAGTGCCATCAGCAGCTTATTGTCATGCCCCAGCCTCTACAGCTGTCATGGTAGCAGTGCTCTATCCTGTGAAAACCAAGCAAAAGATACCTAGGAAGAGTGAGCACAAGTACCTGTGCCAAAACCATGCTCCTATGGCATCCACACTAAGGTTACCAATGCCAACGTGTAGCATACAATCCCAACCTACCTCTGCTGCTTTCCCAATATGGCTAGATTCCAAATACTCCTATAAAAACTACAGGTAGCATTAGCTGTTCTCAGTCTCAAATATGTGCAGTGCTACTGCAAAGAAATCTAGTGAAAGTGACTATACTGCAGAATGAGCTGGTACAGAAGCTGGACAATTCAGCCCTGTTGAAAATAATGTGCTACTACAGGAAGATCTCGAACCTAAATGTATATGAGAGATGTACGAGGACTAGCACTCAGCCAAGATTTTAATTTTCCCAAACAAAAAGAAAGGCACTCAGTGCAGCCTGGAATGTAATGCAGTAGCATCCCTCATAAAGCATTAAGCTACTAGAGGACTATTTTGATACTGGAAGGGTGTGAGTTTGAGATCCTAATGAAGGGACAGATATGTATGTACAGGGTATGTCAGCCATCCTTGTACGAACATTTGAAGTCACTTTGGTAAATTGTTACTGATATGGATCTATCTCAGTATAGTTGAGAATACATATAATGCAGGGATATGACTTCTGTACACGCCACCCACGACCAACATATGGATTAGACATGTCATAAAACAATCGTAATAGCGATTGAGGTGCATAACAGGTTGTCTTGATATGGTCTACCTTGTTGTCTGTAAACTCTACCACCATGACACACATGTATATACAGATACTGCTGTTGCTAGCCTGTTGTAATAAGTTCCAGCACAAGGGTGCACATCAGTAGGAAGACAGACAAAAACAGTTTACCACACACACTTTTAGACTACTGTGTGCCTCCTCAAGATTACTGAGATAAAGCTGCCCTTCATTCTAATACTGCTTCTCAAATATGCAAAATAGCTTCCTAAATCTTCACAATTTGGTATACAAGTGGTGGTGCACCAACAAAAGTACACACTATATACTTGTCTCCATGACATGCAGACAAATTAGGTCAGGCTGTGTGAAAGTCTATACATCTATTTTGCTGTGGAACATCTTTGACTTGAAGCATAGCTCAGTGCCTACACATGTCTTTCATAGCTCACAGTCGTGAACTTGTGCTGGAAACCTGTGTATGAGTACAGATGTCCTACTACTTTACAGCTACATGTTATGCAACCCATGTTTCAGAAAACCATGGAAAAAATTATCATGGAAATGATCAATAACGACATGGGAAACCTCCAGATTGTGGACCCAAACCAGGTTGGTTTCATTAAGGACAGATCATGCCTACTCAAACTGGTGGATTTCTCTGAGAAGGTCACCAAAGCAATGGATTATGGCAAAATGGTTCACACTGCTTACCTTAACCTGGCCAAAACATTTGACACAATACTCCACTTGGGCATCGTTGACAAACTCAACAGGTTAAGTAGAAACCCTTATGTCACCCAGTGGATAGCCACGTGACTCAGACAGGGCCCAGGAAATACAAAGAGGTCAGTCACAAGTGGATTCCCCTCAAGGATTGGTCCTGGGATCGCTCCTTTTTGGCATTTACTTCTCCAAAGTCAAGGCCAATATCAATGGCCTCTGGCTCACTACATTTGCAGATGATTGCAAATCAGGACCTGTCAATGAATTCCCCATGACACAAATGTTCTTCACAAAGGGCTAACACAGACAAATAACTGGTGTCAGAGCCAAGGACTAAAACTAAATGTCAAGAAATGCATAAAGTACAGTTTTGTACCTACCATAAATGTAGATGTTCGAAGATCTACATTGCTGCAGTCATAACCTGTGGGTAGTCCGCTGTCCTCGGTCGGCCCGAATACCAAAGTATTAGGCTGGCATCGGTCATGGGCGCGCAGATCTGACGTCAGTGCGTCCCGGTATTAAAGCGCATGACCGACGTCATATCCTCAGTCTTTTCTTGCCCCAGATGTCAGAAGGCCCAAAAAGAAAGGCCACAACCTAAAATAGAAGAAACCTCCAAAACCCATGTACAAACAATATCTACAACCTAAACAAACAACCACTCCAAACTACAGAGGGGAAGGAGGGAGGGTAAATTGGACTGCAGCAATGTAGATCTTCGAACATCAACATTTATGGTAGGTACAAAACTGTACTATGTTCTTCATCTCACATTGCTGCAGTCATAACCTGTGGGTAGAATCCCAAAGCAAAAGTAAAGGGAGGTTGGCCAAATCATAAAGCATTGGGGGCTGCTAATAAGCCATGCAAGACTGCAGTGGCAAACCCAGCCCTAGATTTGGAATAAAGAGGGAGATGGTAATGTTTAGAAAAAGTGTGCACTGAACTCCAAGTAGCTGCTTCCAAAATATCTTTGGTAGCTACTCCCCTCAAAAAAGCAGTAGAAGTGGCAGTAGCCCTAGTGGAATGAGGTCTGATTCCAGCCGGAATCTCCTTACCATGATGAGAATAACAAAAGGCAATACAATGACCAATCCACTTAGAAATAGTTTGTTTAGAAACAGGTTTCCCCTGAGAGCTCAAAGCAAAAGAAACAAATAACTGTTGAGACTGTCTGAAACTTTTAGTCCTGCTCAAATAATAACGCAACTGCCTGTGAATATCCAAAGTGTGCAAAATTTTCTCCCCTTTATTTTGGGGATCAGCATAAAAAGTAGGCAAATGAATAGATTGGTTCAAGGCCACATTTGAAACCACTTTAGGCATAAAAGTAGGGTTAGTACGCAGAGATACCCTATCCTTATGAACAATCAGGAAGGGCTCAACTGCCATGAGAGCCTGTAATTCAGAAACCCTTCTAGCAGACGTAATGGCCAACAAAAAAGCAGTCTTCCAAGACAAAAACTTTAACTCAGACGTAGCTGCAGGTTCAAAAGGAGGTAAAGTAAGTTTTTCCAACACAAAATTGAGATCCCAGGAAGGAGTAGGAGCTCTATGTGGGGGTCTTATGTTCCTTGCCCCTCTAAGAAATTGTTTAAACAAAGGATGAGAGAATAATGGTGGGTCACAGTCATAGTGAGCAGAAATGGCTGCAGCATGAACTTTTACAGAGGAGAAAGACAAACCTTTGTCTAATAATTCTGTAAGATATTGAAGAGAAACACTCAAATTAGGCCTGGAAACATCAAAACTCCTTGCTGTGCTCCAAATAAAAAATCTCCTCCATTTATCAGCATAAACTTTCCTTGTACTAGGCCTTCTGGCCTCCAAAATAACATTCAAAACTTGTTGAGGAAGCTTCGACCCTCCAGGTTCTAGAACAGAATATGCCAGGCTGTTAGATGCAGGGACTGAATCATGACATTGAGGAAATGATTGCCCGCCTGGGACAAAAGGTGTGGAATTGAAGGCAAAGGCCAAGGAGGCTCCCGTACTAAACTCCTCAGCAGAGGGTACCAGTGCTGTCGAGGCCAATCTGGAGCTATTAGAATCATGGAGGGCTTGTCTTGTCTGACCTTCAAGAGCATCTTGGGAAGGAGAGGCAGAGGAGGAAAGGCATATACGTGAAAAATTGCTCCAACTGAATGATAGAGCATCCACTTTCCAAGCTGTGGGATGAAACGTCTTTGTGCAAAACTTTGGCAACTGGAAATTTAGTGGAGAAGCGAACAGATCTATGTCTGGAGTCCCCCATATCACTGTCAACTGTCGAAATATATGAGGATCCAACTTCCACTCGTGGGGATCCACCATCTGTCTGCTCAAAACATCTGCTAAGGAGTTCTGTGCTCCTGGCAGAAACCTTGCCTGAAGAGTGAGGTGCATACTGAGAGCAGTCTCCCACAGAATCATAGCTTGTCTGCAAAGAGGGTACGAATGGGTTCCCCCTTGCTTGTTGATGTACCACATGACAGTTGTGTTGTCTGTTTGAATCAACACTTGTCCCGGTGAAGTAAATCCTTGAAAGCCATCAATGCAAATTGGACTGCTAACATCTCCTTCAAGTTGATATGTAAATGTTGAAGTCTGGCAGGCCACGTGTCTTGAACCCACTTTCCATTGAGGTGTGCTCCCCAAGCCTTGTCCGAGGCATCTGTCGTTAAGATATGACTCGCCTCTGGTCGGGTCACAGAGAGTCCCTTGTTTAGGTGACATTCCTGAGCCCACCACAAAAATTCCTTTTGAATGCAAGGTATTATTTGAATGACAGTGTCCAGATCGTGGCAGTGTTGTGTCCATACATTTTTGAGATACCATTGTAGCTTCCTCATATGCAGTTTGGCATTGGGAAGCACCAGAATACAAGATGCCATGAACCCCAAGGCTTGAAGGACTGTCCTTGCAGTCAGCCTGGACCGTAGAGACAATTGCTGGAAGTAAAGTGTAAGGTTTCTTTGCTTGTCCGGGGTCAAAAAAGCCATCTGGGAAGCTGTATTCAGTCTCACACCCAGAAAGCACATTTCCTGAGAGGGTACTAGACTGGACTTTGTTTCGTTCACAGAATACCCTAGGCACCTTAGCACTGCCATAGCATACTGTAGATGGTGGTGAAGCTTGTTTTCGTCTTGAGCAAGAATCAGGCAATCGTCCAAATAAGGATAAATTTGTATTCCTCTTAACCTTAAGAAGGCTATCACCGGGGCCAGAACCTTTGTGAACACCCTGGGCGCAGTAGATAAGCCAAAGGGCAATGCAGAGAACTGATAATGTAAAGTCCCAGCCCGAAAACGCAGGAATCTCCTGCAACTGGGCCTGATAGGAACATGAAGATAAGCCTCTTTGAGATCCAGAGTTACCATCCAGTGGTCTTTGCCCAACAGAGGCAGAAGTTGTTGCAACGTCAACATTTTGAATTTTGGAATGTCCAGGTATGTGTTGAGGATAGATAAATCCAAAATTGGTCTCCAAGTGTTTCCTTTCTTTGGTACAAGAAACAGGCGAGAATAAAATCCTAGGCCCACTTCTGACATAGGGACCTGCTGTATAGCCCCCATTTGAAGAAGTAAAGAAATCTGTTTGTGAGCCTCTACTCTTTGCTGAGGAGGAACGTCTGGCATGCCTTTGAAAGGAGGCAATGTGTGGAAATAAAACTTGTAACCTCAGTTTATAATGTCCAATACCCATTTGTCCTGGGTGACTAAAACCAGTTTTGCTTGAAAAGTGCTAACTTTCCTCCCAAAGGAGCTGCCAGACAGGAGGGATCTGGCAGCTGAAGATGCAGGTCATTGGGCCTGTTTACGAAAGGACTGGCCCCTGCCCTCACTTGTAGATGGTGCAAGGGAACTCCACGTTCTAGGCCTGAAAGAACCCTGAGCTCTGCCCCTACCACATCTAGATCTGCCCCTAGACTGTAAATCAGAAGAAGGGTAAGCCCATCCCTTAGTAGGCCAATTTCTGCTAAACTTAGGGGGCTGCACCTGCAAAAAATCTTTAACAGTCTGCATAGACTTAGCCTTGTCTTCCATTTTCTTTAAGACAGACTCCACAGGAGGACCAAACAAAACTTCAGACTGTAAAGGAGCATCCAAAATTCTAGCTTTAACATGCTCTGACAAACTCTGATCCTTAAGCCAGGCGTGCCTGCGAATAACTGATCCAGTGGCAGCCACCCTGGAAGAAGCCTGTAAAGCATCGAAACCACACTGCAAGGAATGCTTACCCACCTGATCAGAGGCATGAACCAACTCCTGTAATTCCTTACACTCTATGCCCTCTGCCAAAGCATCTACCTTAGATTTTAATTGAGTAAGGAGAAAATTCTGGTACTTTAACATATGAAACTGGCAATTCAAAGCCCTCATTGCTAGAGTGGAAGAGGTGTACACTTTTTTACCCCACCTATCCAAAGCTCTAGATTCTTTATCCATAGGAACCGGATTCTTTACAACAGAAGCCCTGACACCCTTAGGTCCCTGACTAATAGTTTCTGGGTCAGCCCTTGGGCTCTTATACAGATACTTATGAGCCTCAGGCATCCTGTAATACCTATCAGGTTTAACTGGCGCAGGAGGCAAAGAGTCTGGATTAAGGGAAGCCTCAGAGAAAACATCCTGAACAACATCCAAAACAGGAGGTATAGCTAAGGGCCGATGTTGAGGCAAAAACAAAAATTCCCTAAGCCTCTTTCGGGAATCCGAGAAATCCTGACCTTCCCATTTAAAATGCTCCCTCATAGAATGCAAGGATTCTGAGAAGGAAAAATCCTCTGGAGGAGAAGCAGAAGGACTGGAATCCTCTGCGTCCGAATCTGAATAAGGAGGAAAATCCTGAGTGTCTTCAGCCGAAGACTCTGAGTAATCTGAAGCCTGTTCCAAACTTTCCACTTCTGGCTCCACCCTAGGCCTCTTATCTGGAGGGGGCATAGAACCCTGATTAAGGAAATTAATTGTTCTGCCATCTTAACCATGTGTTTTTAGGCACAGAGCCTGCAGAACTAGGACTGACACCTGAGGAGGGCAAACCAGGCCTGCCCTTAGAAGGTACCTTAGAGACTGAAGGAGAAGGCCTAACCACCTTAGGCAAAGAAGGGAGTACAGCAACCTGAGAGGCCCCTTCAGCCTGACCTGACTCCTGTGAGGCCACATCTTGCAAAATTAATGCCTCCCCCTGAGACTCAGCTGAAACCTCGGCTGGATCTACAGATTCCAGCGTAGTTTCTAAAGAACCGGCGTCCGGAACGGACGACTCATCCTGCTTGGACCTTAACGACTTATCCTTGCGCTTCTTAGCAGAAGCGGGCGTCGGAGGATCCGACGGCATATTGTAATTACACCGCTTCCCAAAGACAAGCCTAGCGCAATCTAACCCACGTTTAATGGTGCGCTTATTAAACCTAGCACAAAGCGACACCCGACTACGTCGTGCTCAGGCCCCAAACAAGGAATACAGAGAGAGTGGTAATCCCTATGCGGTATTTGTTTCCCACAAGAAATACAATTATTCACTTTTTCTGACATCCGGAATTAACTGAGGCAAGAAAAAACAAAAATATTCCCCAACGGGGTACTTAGCCCAACTTGGTTTCGGTCTGAAACTCAAATAAAATTTCAGAACGCCGAACGGCACTTGCAAACGCTGCTTCTGCTTCGGACCATGCGGCAAAAAAGACTGAGGATATGACGTCGGTCATGCGCTTTAATACCGGGACGCACTGACGTCAGATCTGAGCGCCCATGACCGACGCCAGCCTAATACTTTGGTATTCGGGCCGACCGAGGACAGCGGACTACCCACAGGTTATGACTGCAGCAATGTGAGATGAAGAACATCAGCATCGTTCATGAACTCATCCACCCCTGGTAACTATCACATTGGCAACACACCCCTAAGAGATGACCCTGTAGTCAGGAACTTGGGGACACAAGCATACAGTACTCACCTTTGACCATCACGTCTACAGTAGTGAGGAAATCATTCTATGCTGTGCAATTTAAACATAAAAGTATGGCATCTAGGTCCAAGAAAGTCATTGTTCCACTGTATTCAGCATTCATCAGACCTATCATTGAATACAATGCCTCTTTTGATATGTACCTAAACAGCCATATCCAACAATTGTAACATCCACAGAGGTTCCTCACTAAAAGAATACAGGGCATAAGTAACATGTCCTATTACAGACCACCTCAAGGCCCTATCCCTGTATTGTCGCCTATAGGCTGTTGAGGGGGACATCTACACCTGGCATACAAGGCATTGTTAGACCCCACTTTGATGGACCTCCTGCATATCCACAAAACAAACAGAATCAGAATTATCCATTCTAAAGAGTTAAACCTTGCTTGTGATTTAAATAGGACCTGCTGAAGTGACAGATATGTATCTCAGAGACTATCCCTTCTCTGAACAGGCTCCTCATCCATGTGAAGCAGAGATCCTCCCTAGCTCAATTAAAGTGTAACTTGGCCAATAAAATGGAGAACAGGAAAATCATCCCTGGTTTGGCACCTATCACTCTAATGGACACAGGCAGCCTGTAAATGGTTAATCTCCCAGGTTCCTTCTGACACTTATCAAGGGTACCAGAACTTGTCAGAGATTTGGAATGCATGGCTAGGCTTAAAAAGGCCCTTGTGGTCATTAGCCTCGTAAACACCTATGAACCTATAAACCTAAATCACATTCTAAATGTGATTCAAAGGCCATCATTTGTTACTCATGAAAGTGATAGCATTATCAGTGGAAATTCTGGAGAATGACAGCTACTGCTAGAACCTGAAGGACAGCAAGATTATGATTCTGTCACTTACATATCCATTTCTGGGAGCTAATACTCGGGCCCTATTATGTCACATTCAAAAAAGCTGATGTCTGGCATGACTTGGTTTTAGAGTTTCTTCAGCCATGAGCTTTACTGCGATGAGCAATTAATTAGTGTAGGAATTGCTATGATGGTCGGTGATGCCATAATCCTGACAATCTCTGTACATGAGAAAAAGTTAGGCAATATCACCCTGTATTGGAAAGTAAGTGAAAAACTTTGCATTTTTAATTTTTTTTATATTTTCCTCTTTTATTTTGCTTAGGTTTGGGATGGTCACTGATACTAACAAGCATCTGTCAATCTTATCTTAACAAGTATGCATCTGCTACTCTCTAGATGTTCTGTAACAGGTAAAGGAGGTGGTAGTAGTGGTGGCAGCATTGAATCTCACATGCATACTATGTTTCATGTACATTTCTGTAGGGCCCTGCTCTGGGGTGGGGTTATACTGCACCAACTGATGGTGCCTGCATACTGACTGATGTGTTCCCCATATTTTAACTGTGCCACATCCTGTTTAATATGTTAATGTATGTGCAGAAGAGTCCTAGTTGCCTGATGCCTTTCATGGGTTACAGGGACGTGTGTGTGTGTGTGTGTGTGTGTGTGTGTGTGTGTGTGTGTGTGTGTGTGTGTGTGTGTGTGCGTGCGTGTGTGTCTATATGTATATATGCATACATATACACACACACAAATATATGGTGGTGCTGCAGTAGTGCTGTCGCCTCACAGTAAGACGCTGTCCGGTTCGATTCTCAGCGAGAGCATCTTCTGCGTGGAGACATGCGTGAATGGGCGTACCTTCGTTGGAGGTTGTGCATCAGGGCTGGTAACTCTGTACATAAAAATCAACTACCAATCATTAGCGGACTGGAGTTCCGCTGTGGCGACCCCTAACCGGGAAAAGCCGAAAGACACATACATACACACACACACACACACACACACACACACACACACACACACACACGCACACACACACACACACACACACACACATATATGGGATTGTGTCTGACATAACAAAAATCATGTCAACCACAGCACAAGTTATGGATGTTGCAACAGATTTAATTAGCTTCCTACTATATCAACCCAGTACCAGTCTGGATGACATCTTTGTTCAGCAGATATTTTCAACTTGCTCTGTCTTGCTGCAGCTGTGGCTAATGTGCATAAAGGCAATGAGGCTGCGAGATAACAGTAAGCAAATATATGACACCAATTTCCAGAAGCTAACTACAGATTTACTCAATCAGCCAGTCCTTACCATCATGTCTCCAGGGAAGAGTGTGGTCCATACCACAAACCACCCTGTAATGTCCCTCTGGTTCAGGATGGGGAACAGCCCATTGCTGTTTGTACCCCACCTTATCCCCAGATATGTGTGCTCCTTTCTTCTTTGGTTCCAACCCATACTGTGTGCATTGTCCAACCCTCTCCATCACCATCTATCTATCATCTTGTCACAGTCCATCACGTCTCCTCATTCTAGTGTGAGCACTTCTACCTATTTGTCAGTAATGTTCTACAAGTGTCTGTTTCCCCCAAGTGCACTCTCTCACTTACCCCCTTTCCCATCTCTTTTCCCTTTCACCCTTAACCCACTTCCCTCCTCTCTATATAATAAAATAGGTCTCCTTCCCTCCCAAAAAAGTTGCTCTCCTGTACATTCCTATATGTTGTACTTTTGTTTGACCATCTACTTGCCCCTCCTCTTTTTCCTACTTTTCTCTACATCCCTTTAAGACATCTAACAAGTGCCCAAATATTAGCAGTGCAGCTGCAAATACTGGATAGCTACACAGCTAACATTGGTGCTTTGGCTAACTCATGAAGCCTAAGTAATACAAGCACTGCCTTATGTATAAGATTTATCAGCCCAAGTTCATGTTCTATGGTCTTGCAAGATCATGCAATGAGTCGTGTAACCATTATATGGATTATGTCTTCCACTTGTAGGAATGAATTATACAATGTGGATGTTCTGCTTCCACAGTATTACTGCATTGCTGTGTCTACATGGATAACTGCAGTATCTTGAAGTAAAGTATATGCACCGAAGTACTGCACACATCTTGACTGTGATACTCCATGTCTCCTTATGTTGCCACATAGAGTTCCTTAGCTGCACAAGGCTTTGTAATGAAGTGTCATCTGTATGAATGCTGAGCCTTGTGTCTACTTAGCAAATGTATAATAAGCATGGTAAGGCATCCAAGAAAATCACAGAAAGAATTGCACCCCAAGAATCTTTCTGTCCAATAATTCAGATTTAACAGTTAGCATTTTATTAGTCACAAGTTAAACATAAAATAGCATACAATTAAACCACACCACAAGCTAAACCTTTACAACATGAACCAAGTAATACAGACGACATCTCTTTAACTTTACACAAAAGTTGCTTCAACAACAAGGGTACGTACTACTACTAATCCATTATAAGGGTAATTGTAGGATTATAGCCATTTGGTGGGCAGATAATTGTATTAGATTTTAGTGCTATACATGCTCCGTATGCTCATGTAGATCATTCTACCTGATCCAGCCTTCGTGCATCTGAATCAAATTATCTCCGTCATGCCACTCCTCTTCTCTCACTCTTCTACTTCTTCAGAGATATCAATGTCTCAATTCAGTAACATCTTGCTGCTTGTCTTCCACTTGTAACTGTATAACCAATATTGATAATTGTTTTCTTTTACCAATCACTTCATCTACATTATCAAATGTCATGAGTTCACCATTCCAAGAAACCTTCACAATGACAGAGAACAATTTATATATTAGTCTCTTACTTACATTCATTTAGAGCACCCAGAAAACACAGCTGGTGCTTCATTGTCACCTCCAAATAGTCCTGTTCCACAAACAGTTCTCCTGGGTAGGACAATTTTCTACCCAAATGCCACAACTTCCACAGTATTTTTTCACTCATAAAAGTAAAAAATTATGATTGGTCTTGATATCTTATGCATGACTTCTCAGATAATGGCAATGGCAGACACTTCACAAATGTTGTCCCCCACATGCCTTTAGTAAAGCTAGTCCCCTTTACTACTTGAACAATTCACAGTGTATCAAGTAATTTTTATCTTCAAAAACTCCCCCTAGCTTTAAATTCTGTTTCATTGCCTTCATATTTAAGACTAGTTAACTATCACTCAACTTGTTCAAGCTGTTTAATCATCTTAGAAGATTTATCTTATACCTGGCACATTTGCAGTTTAACTGGCTCCACAACCACTCACTGGCCATACAGGCCAATTTGCATCATCTAGTGCAGTAACTTCCAAGTCTTTTCAGGTATACAACAGTCTCAAGTTCCTCAGCTCAGTGCATATGGCTTCCAGACTGTTAGTGGTATTAGTGACATTTAATATTCAAACTTTTATCTTCCCCCTGATGGTGGGAACAGAACAGAACATCATAATGACTCAGTTCTGTCTCCTGGACTGTTTCACACTTGTAATACAGCTCCACTACTTGAGATACTTTTCCAGCACCATCTTCAATATCAGTAACACTTACTTTGCCAAAAACCGAATCAAATCCTCTACACTGCCAGCGTGCAAAATTATATCAATCAACTGCTTACAGAGCAGAGGTTTGTGAGAATAAAAATGAAGAGGTTATTAAAACCAGCATACATTAATGAGAAAGGTTTTATTACAGACAAACATCCTGGCAAAACAAAATATAAAGTTTACAACTTAACAGCAAAATGGATGACATCAACCTAAGCCAATAAGCAAGGACTTAGCAAAGGTTTTAAAAGAAATTAATGAATGAATGAGTTAAGTAGCCTATTAAGCAGGTTGGACGCAGTCTCCTGAGAATATGGCTTTGGTTATCTAGAAAAAGAAAAATATGTACAAATGAAAAGAATATAACTTACTTCAAAACAATTCTGCTAGATAAGTTTACATGAAAAGTATGAAACTTCTTTAAAAATAATTGTGCTAAGTATGAAAAGAAGAAAAAAAAAAAGACTGTCTCAAATACTAAAGTTTCAAAAATGTGTAGTACATACCTATATCTGAAAACAATGCAGACTATTTAGAAATAGCAGATAACAGAACACTTAAGACTGAACTACTTGAAGAATGAATATGAGATACAGGAGAGGAATCTGTGAAATCACAGAACTAGCAGAGACAAAGAATCTCCAAGATACACATATCATCTGCATCATGAGGGAAGCTTAACTCCTGCTTTGAGTGAACAAGAAGATTAATTAGACAAAGGTTTTAGAAACTGGAGAATATACTGCACAATTAACAATTACACACAGTAATGTCACTGTTTTCCATCATAAAGGAAAATATAGTTAAACTGACAAGTCTAAGCAAAATGCAAAAATCAGAGAAATGGAATCAGCTGTTATAGACGTGCATTTTAAGTGTTCTTGAGTCTGTGAATCATGGCAAAGTACAGCTGTGTACACTTACCATAGATGTAGATGTTCGAGTGTATTCACTGTTGCAGTCATCACATTTGGGTTATCCCTGCCAGGGCAGCCCTCAGTCAGCCCGAATACCAGAGGCTTAGTATTTCTGCGTCGGTTGCCATCGCTCCAGGGCTGACATCAGGTCGTCGTCAGTAGTATAAAATAAGGTAGCCAACGCCATTACATCAGTTTTTCTTGCCTTGTCAGGAGCCCCCAAGAGGAAGCTAGGTTATGGTGGAAGAACACCACCAGTAGAAAGTAAATAACAAAAATTCCTTGTAAGGAGAGAGAGAGAGAGAGAGAGAGACAAGGTGGATGGAGGGAGGGAAACTAGTACTGCAACAGTGAATACACTCGAACATCTACATTTATGGTAAGTGTACTACAGATGCGATGTTTGCTCTGAAAGTATTGATAGAGAAGTACAGAGAAGGTCAGAAGGAGTTGCATTGTGTCTTTGTGGACTTAGAGAAAGCATATGACAGGGTGCCTAGAGAGGAGTTGTGGTATTGTATGAGGAAGTCAGGAGTGCCAGAGAAGTATGTAAGAGTGGTACAGGATATGTATGAGGGTAGTGTGACAGTGGTGAGGTCTGCAATGGGAGTGATGGATGCATTTAAGTTTAACTTTAACTCCACTGAAGCTGCTGGTTCAAAGGGGGCAGGGTGAGCTTTTCCAACACAAAGTTTAGGTCCCAAGCTGAGGTAGGTGCTCTTCTAGGTGGCCTCATGTTGTTAGCCCCTCTCAGGAACTGTCTGATGAGAGAGTGTGAGAAAAGAGGTGGCTCTGTGCTGAAATGAGCAGAGAAAGCTGAGGCATGAATTTTAATATAAGAAAAGGATAGACCCCTGTCTAGTAGGTTGGCCAGGATGAGAGGTACGGAGGGCTGTGCCGTCCCGGCTCCCTTAGCTTGGACCCAGGTGCAAAACCTTTTCCATTTGTCAGCATAAGACTTTCTAGTGCTAGGGCATCTGGCCTCATGTATAACATCTAGAACCTGTTTGCTGGGATTGGCAGCTTGTGCAGTGGTCAGGGAATAAGAGGGTCTGCAACTGGGGATGCATGAATTCTCCTTCCCTCTGGGACAGGAGTGTTGGGATCTGAGGGAGATGCCATGGTGACAGAGATGACAGGCTGCGCTGTAGTGGGTACCAGTGCTGGTGTGGCCAGTCTGGGGCAATCAGGATTGTCCTCGGTTTTTCCTCCCTTATTTTGAGCAGTACCCTTATAATGAGTGGTAGTGGGGGAAATGCATAGACCAACAGGTTGACCCACTGGAAGGATAGAGCATCCACTTTCCAGGCCTTGCGGTGAGGCACCCTGGTGCAGAATTTGCTGAGCTGATGGTTGGAGTGGGAAGCAAAGAGGTCGACCTTCGGGGTGCCCCATTTCTGAGTTACAAGGGTGAAGTTTCTTTAGTCTAGCTGCCACTCACGTGGGTCCAGAAAATTTCTGCTTAAGTTGTCTGCCAGAGTGTTTAGAGAGCCTGACAGGAATTGTGCTAATAGGTGAAGCTGAATGGCTGAGGCCGTGTGCCAAATGGTCATGGTAAGCCTGCACAGAGGGTATGAGTGAGTCCCACCCCGCTTGCTGATATACCACATCACAGTGGTGTTGTCTGTTTTGATCAGTAGAGCCCCCAGGGAGAGGAGGGGTCTGAAAGCTGTCAGTGTGTGCTGGACAGCTAACATCTCTTTTTGGTTGATGTGCAGATGTATTTGATGTGGGTTCCATTGGCCCTGTATGCATCTGCTGTCCAGGTGTGCACCCCAGGTATAGTCTGATGCATCTGTGGTGAGGGTATGAGTGGCGGGGGGTTGTGAAAAGGGTAGTCCCTTGTTGTGGTAGCATGTTGCTGCCCACCAAAGAAAATCTTTCCTTAAACAATCATTGCTATAAGAGTTTCCAGGTCTTGAGAGTATTGACACCAAATGCTTTTTAGGTACCATTGTAGTTTCCTCATATGCAGTCTGGCATATGGAATGAGTAAAATGCAAGAAGCCATGAACCCCAGAACTTGCAGGATTTTCCTTGCGGACAACTGGGGTCTGGTGACTAGTTGAGAGAAACAGGCTGCCAGGTGGGTTTGCATTTCTGGTGTAAGGAAGGCCATCTGGGATGCTATGTCCAGGCTTGCTCCCAAGAATATAATTTTTTGGGCAGTCGTCTAAGTATGGGTAAATTTGAATATTTTTTTTGCCTGCAAAAAGCAATGGCAGGAGCCAGACATTTTGTGAAAACTCTGGGAGCAGTTGATAAGCCAAAGGGAAGCACAGAGAACTGAAAGTGCAGTGATCCTGCCCTGAAACGTAGATATTTCCTGCATGATTCCCTGATTGGGATGTGTAGGGTAGGCCTATTTTAGGTCTAGGGTGGCTAATCATGCATCCTTGGACAGCATAGGTAGTAGTTGCTGGAGGGTGAGCATTCTGAATTTTGGTATCACCAGAAAGGTGTTTAGAATGGATAGATCGAGGAATGGGCGCCAGGTGCGCTCTTTTCTGGGTACCAGGAAGAGTCTGGAGTAGAAACCTTGGCCTGTCTGTTCTGCAGGAACGTGCTCTATTGCCCTCATGGAGAGCAGGGAAAGGACTTGCTTTTTGGCCTCCGCCCACTGGTTTGGAGGAAAATCTGGGAACCCTTTTGGGGTTGGTAGAGTGTGGAAATAAAATCTGTATCCCCTGGGACACTGTTGAGGACCCAGTAGTCATTGGTAATGGTGGCCCAGGTGCTTGCATGGAAGGAGTGTTTTCCTCCTAGGGCCAAGTGCAGGTGGGCAAAGGGAGTGGGTGGAAGTGGAAAGTCATTGTGAGTTCTTACCATGAGGGGGTGGCTTAGCACTCCCTGGTTTTGAAGAGGAGGAACTCCATTGCTTAGATCTCTGCATTCCCTGGGGCTGCTATCTGGGGGGTCTGCTACCCCGGGGTCTGGGCTGAGCTGACCTGGAGGAGGCAGGAAAGGACCTGTGCTTGGAGGGCAATGTCTACTGGACCTGCAGGAAGTCCTTAACCGTCTGCATAGATTTAGCTTTTTCTTCCATCTTTTTAAGACCTCCTCTGCCTTGCTGCCAAATAAGTTGTCTTTGTGCAAGGGTGCGTCCAATAATGTGGATTTGACATGGTCGGTCTGGCAAGGGCTGTTCCTTAAGCCAAGCATGCCTTCTAAGGACAGAACCAATGACTGCTGCCCTGCAAGATGCTTCTAGGGCATCAAAACCACATTGTAAGGTGTACTTAGTTACTTGACTTGCAGAATGCATTAACTCTTGTAACTCTATTTTCTGTACAAGCAGGAAAAGATATTTTTTGTTTGATGAGTTCCATGGTATGTTGCTGAAATTTTAGCAAATGGAACTGACAATTTAGTGCTCTAGTAGCAAGAGTAGCAGAGGTGTATACTTTTTACCCAATCTGTCTAATGCTCCTGAATCCCTATCTGAGGGGGTGGGATTCTTAGCATAAGTTGCTTTAATTTCTTTAGGCCCTTGGGAAATAACCTCAGGGTCAGCAGTAGGATTTTTGAAAAGAAATTTGTGAGGGTCAGTGGCTCTATAGTACCTGTCAGATTTCCTGGGAGCAGGAGGAAGGGTGTCAAGAGTCAAACTAGATTCCATGAAAACATCATCCACAACATCCAGGACAGGAGGAATGGTCAGAGGTCTGTGCTGTAGAAGATTTAAGAATTTCCTGAGTCTCTTTTTAGACTGAAGGTAATCCTGACATTCCTATTGGAAATGCTCCCTCAAAGTATGTAGGGTTTCTCCAAAGGAAAATTCCTCGGGTGGAGAGGCTGAAGGAATGGATTCCTCTGCATCAGAATCCTCATAAGCTAAGAGGGGTTGCATGTGTTCACATTCAGATGCCTCAGAGTCAGACAAATCTCTTTCTTTTGGAAGGGGTAACTTGGCTTCCCCTGATCAGCATTATAAGGTCTTCTGCCATTTTAAGCATTTGAGAGTGAGGCAAGGAAGCAGGTGCCTGAGACTGAGTCGTTGGTTTCTTGGGTGTGATTTGTACTCTGGGCCTTAGAAACTAGGTAGTTTTTGAAAGAACGGTAGACATGAAAGAAGTCGTAGGTCTGTGTCGAGAATCGGTAGTGCAAACTACTTCCTTGGAAGCCGGTGCCTGCACAGTGGCTCCGGACCCATCCAAGGTAGAAACATCCGCAGGATACTTAGTCGATAAAGAGTCTCACGGCATATGAAAGGGTCATCGGTAGTGGCCTGGTAATCCACAGAAGCGGGCATCAGGGGCTGCAAAAGCACCTCCCTGAGGACCGGAGAACTGACGACTAGCTTAACGGAAGCATTGTTGGTAGGTTTGGACCTGTGTGGTTTGTCTCTCTCTTTATCCTTACGTTTTTTTCAGAAGATCTGCTGTAGGCTGGCTTACTGAAGCCATATCAGAATTCGAGGACTGACAGCGAAAATATCTAGCTACAATAAGGGCCCGACGACGTATAGTTCTGGTGTTGAACAAAGCACAAAAGGGCAGCGGGAGATGTCGTGGTCTAGGCCTGAGCAAGTGACGCAGTTAAGAATGAAAGTCTCGGTGTGATATTTGCTTTCCACAGGCGAGACAATTGTTAACTTTTTCTAACATCAGTTAGAGCAAGAAAAAAGAATCCCCAACGGTGTACTTGGCTTTAGAAGATTTCAACTTCAAATCAGTAAACAAAAATTCAGGTAGCAGCCAACCGGCACTCGTGTGAACTGCTTCAGCTTCAGGCTCCCCGGCAAGAAAGACTGATGTAATGGCATCGGCTGCCTTATTTTATACTACTGATGACCTGACGTCAGTCCTGGAGCGACGGCAACCAACATAGATATACTAAACCTCTGGTATTTGCGCCGACTGAGGGCTGCCTTGGCAGGGATAACCTAAATGTGATGACTGCAACAGTGAAACATGAACATCAGGAGTTGAATTGACAGTAATAAACTGAAACTGAACTAATTGCATTGAAAATAAAAAAAAAAAATTAGGTACTAACCACAATGCTAGATCCTTATCCCTTCTCACCTATTTCAACTGTTTGGGTTATCCTAGCTGGGGCAAATCCGAGGTGGCAACAATTTCAGAGCTTCTCTTATAACTCTGATCCTTATCCCTTCTCACCTACTTCAACTGTTTGGGTTATCCTACTTGGAGCAAATCTGAGGTGGCAACAATTTCAAAACTTCTCTCATAACTCACATCACGTTTGCCCCTAAAAACAGACAGGAAGTCCAAAGGAAGAAGGGAACTAAAAGGACATAAGAGCAAAAGGAAAGCTTCAAGTAAGGTCTATCCTGATCCTCTAAGAACAAAACATGAAGGGTCATGACAATTTGGAACAGGGAAGGAGGAAGAGTTGTCGAGATGGACAGTGAGAGATGACAGAGATCTAGTGTTATGGTAAGTACATAAGTTTCATAAACCAAGTTATCCCCTCTGCCCATCTAGACTATTTGGGACATATTTCCCAGCTACTACAATTTCTGGCCTGCATCATGGCAAGATATGTTTAAGGAACTGAAAGTTGCTCTGAATCTGGAAATGAGATCCAGTTTACAGTGCTAGCCAAAGTTATGCACTGTTGTCCATGTTGCTGCTGCACAAATATCATCTACTGATGAGTGTTTGAAAAAAGCAGCAGAAGTAAAACCGGATCTAGTGGAATGTGTTTTTGTACTGGTTGAAGAAGATAAGCACTTTGAGTTGGAGACAAAAATAATGCAATCTGACAGACATCTATTTAAGGTGACGTTAGAAACTTTGATCCCCAATTTGGCTTTTGAAAACGACACAAACAGCTGGTCATCTTTACATATAGACAGTGTGTGATGCAAATAAAATCTCAGTTGACAATGCACATCTAAAGCATGAAAGCTGTATTTACCTTGGTTAGAATAATTAGGGAAAAAGTTGAGCAAATGAATTGGTTGATTCAAGGCCAACTCTACAACTTTAGGTATAAAGTTAGGGTTAGATCTAAGAGTTGCGCTGATTATGTAAAAATCAAATGAGGATATTTGCCAGAGATGGTTTGTAGTTCAGAAATTTTTTTTGGTGGGTGTTACTTCTGCCAGACAAAAATATTACAAAAAAGAATCTTCAAATGCACAGAAGAGGCAGGACCTGAAGCGAAGTTGCATATGGGCTTGCAACATTAGGAGATGGATGCTTAATAGTTGGTCTCTATAGAAAGGTGCCTTTGAGTAATGCTTTTGAAATATTTAGGGATGCTGTATAAGATGAATTCGATCCAGTGTGAAAATCTGATATAGCTGCCAGTTGTACCATGACAGTGGAGTAACTTGTACCTGATATGGTCTGCCCACAAAATCTAGTACAGATGGAAGTGGAGCTGAAAAAACGGACTGAGTTCATTGTCAACAGCACAAATAGAAAACCTATTCCATTTACACTTGCAGAAGAGGGACCATCGGTTGCTACTGAAAATTAATAAACCATGCAGTTAGTTTGAGGGATTTGATGCCCAGATGCAGCCCACCAGACAGGTGAGATAGGAGATCCTATTTGGGATCTAGGACCCATGGCAGTCGCAGCAGATGTAGCCACAAGTTAAGGAACCATATCTGTCAGGGCCAGAAAGGTGCAGTGAGAATCATAGTTGCCTTGCATGTGGAGATTTTCTATAGAAACTTTATTAGTATCAAAAGAGGAGGGCAGGCATAGAGCAGACAAAGTGGCCAAGCATGGACCAGAGCATCTGTCAGTGATTATCCCTTGTAAGGGATGAGGACAAACTAGCTGTTGCACTTTTAATTGGTGGGATATGCATTTAGTTTTAAGAAAGTCATTGTTCCACTGTATTCAGTATTCATAATCCTGTAACTGACTACAATGCCTAAAAGAATACAGGGCATAAGTAACACATCCTATGCAGACCACCTCAAGGCCCTATCACTGTATTGTCTCCTACAGGCTGTTCATAGGTTCATACTAGGCTATCTGCCCTACGGCATTTATAAGCCTAGCCCAGAGTTTTGTGGCTTTCGCCACCCCTTAAGTTTGAAGGATACTATGCCCATTATTTTGCTGTGCCTCTGTCAAGCAGTGACACTGAGGTTATCCCTGGGGTATACCTGCGATCTCCCATCCATTGGTCAAGATTTCTCTTGAACAAGGCCAGCGAGGTGCTCTGCCTCACATGAACCGGGATTTTGTTCCACAGCATAGGGAGTCTCTGGGTGATGAATCTGTCCCACCAGCACGTCCTATTAATAGTCGTGTCGAGGTTTAAGTCTCTTGCCCTTGTAGTTCTGATGGATTTAGATTTTTTGAGGTGAAGCATGTTCATTAATTCTGGGTTGGACATGGCCTTGTATGTCAGGCACAGGTCACCTCTGAGCAGTCGGTAAGCGACTGAATAGAGCTGGAGTTCCTAGGGGAGGGGAGAGGTACAGCTGGCATACAGGGCATTGTCAGACCCCACTTTGATGGACATCCTGCATATCTACAAAACAAACTGCATCAGAATTCTCATTCTAAAGACTTAAACCTTGCCTGTGATATAAATATGACCTGCTGGAAACAGGTATGTATCCCAGAGACAACCCAGTCTCTGGAACAGGCTCCCCAGCCATGTGAAGCAGTGTTCCTCCCTAATCCAAGTCTAAATTGGATAACTGGATGGGAACAGGAAATTCATCCCCTGTTTGGTACCTATGCCTTTAATGGACACAGGCAACCTGTAAATGGTTAATCTCTCAGGCCCCTGTTTGTAAATGAGTCATCTCCCAAGCACCTGCTTACAACTATCAAGGGCATCAGAACTAGGCTTAAAAAGTCCCTTGTATTCATTAGCTTATGAACCTACAAGAGAACACAACAGGGCTGTCCCCAGTGGCTGAAAATTTTGCTGCACTGTACTGTTGAGGGACCACTCATGAGGCATGGGAATGCATCAGCCCAACTTGCAAACCAGAATATTGGTTTGACTGTCACTGTTAGAAAGCATTGTGAAGACATTGCCCAATGCCCATTGTCATACTCTCGTGACCTCTGAACACAGTGGGTAAGTATGGATCCTTTACAGTCTGGTGGAACCTCCTGGATAACTCTTTGCAGTGGGCCTGTAAGATGGGGTAGGTCTGAAAAGAACTGGAATTATGTAGCTCCTGTATATGATTCGCTTCACCCAATCCTTCACATGACGCTCAGAGATGAAATGTTCCTTCCAAATTCAGACAAACCACAAATGGTACCTCAGCATCAAGACTAAAAAAAATAATACAGAACAAGCCAACACTATTGTTAGGGAAAACGTGTGCCATTTCCATCTGTACAGATGAGAGTGAGAGACCAGTTTAAAACTAAGCAGAGTAAACAGTTTTGAAAAAAATATCAAGACCAAGAGCTCAGCTATAAGAACTTGAAGGGAAGCACAACCTCCACAGTTTTACAGAAATTCAATCCCATGAACACAGGCTAAGTAGACTAGCTATAACACTAAGCACGAACAAATTAAGCACTCTTTATGCTCTACAGAAAGTCAAAGATTATAAAAATGCAACCAAAAGAAAACATCTAATGGTAATCCATTCTGAGAATTTTCACTCTACTAATCAACACCCATCTCAAGTGTGTGTGTGTGTGTGTGTGTGTGTGTGTGTGTGTGTGTGTGTGTGTGTGTGTGTGTGTGTGTGTGTGTGTGTGTGTGTGTGTGCCTGTCTATATATCTATGTTTATACATATATATTTTTTTATTTATGTTTTTATCCTTTGGTAACTGGGAAAGGACAACTGACTCGACCAATGGCTCATTTCAGCAGAAGCCCAGGAAGAAAAATTCCACAACAGATTCAAGGAAACATTGAAAGAATAAGCAATTATACACATGGGGAGAAAGGACCTAAAACATATTAATTATTTTAAAATAAGTTGGGAGAATGGCTCCACAAACACACACAAAAAAAACATTTGGCAGTAGCTGTTAGGTAAATATTTACAATGGAAGAAAAGCCCCAAAACAGATTGAAATACATTTACAAAATATTGCTAGGAGAGATTATGATAAAGAATATACCTGCATACTGCAAGTAGCGAGACACTTTAAGTAGTAGACTAATTACTTTACTCAGTATAGACTATCTATGTTGAGTAAAGCAATATTTTGTTATTCAAAATATGATTATATTTCAAACAATATATTGAGGTGAGAAATAATGGAGTATTCAGATGCCAAAATAGACTAATTGAATGGGATGAGGAAGACTAATGTGCAGGAGGGAAAATTAACTATATGGAGAGGGAGTTGATTAGTATTAGAAAGATAAGAATGCTATGGAATGACACTATTGATGTAATAAATAGTAGTAAATAGTAGTAGATGATGTACAAAAAAGCAAATAGTAAGATGACCACAATGAGACAGTTTATATTTTAGCGCTTTCATCCACTTTATTAGAGCGTGAACTTCTTCAGAAAAGACATGAGCCCTCTCTTTCTCATGTCTTTTAACACTCTGTACAGGAAATGATGTCATTTTGCATTCAATTAAACAATGATTGATAATTAATCAATACAGAGTGTTAAAAGACATGAGAAAGAGAGGGCTCATGTCTTTTCTGAAGAAGTTCACGCTCAAATAAAGTGGATGAAAGCGCTAAAATATAAACTGCCTCATTGTGGTCATCTTACTATTTGCTTTTTTATACATCAGTTTTTGGAGTTTGTCGGTTCAGTCCTTAAATAGTAGTAGATGGTTACTAAGAAGAGGAGGTAAAACAGCATCCATCAGTAGTATCAAAAAAGTGAGAGCTACTTGTGATGTTATTCCATTAATACCGGCTAAGACATGGAAGTGCTCGTGATAAGTAGGTGGTCATGTATCTGTTTGGAGGGTTGTTCAGGTACAAGTGAAGTGTCAGACAGAGTTTTTTAGACTGGTCTTGAAATTGGAAAGGTTGCTAGTATCTTTGAGGGATAGTCATAACTCAATCGCTCCAGTGCAGCTCTTTGAGTGTATACCTTTAACTCCCAGTGGGTGTGGCTTGAGCCTTTAAAAAATGAAGTTATCACCTTACAATTCTAACAAATACTCACTGACAGAGGTCAAATATCAATAAAATTGTGTTTGCCTTCATGTATGTTTCAAGATAAAATATTCTGATACCTTGTATGTAAGCATGGTTTTGGCATTATTAATGCAAATATGAAAAAGTAATACTTGACTCCTAGAGGCGCCGTAGGAGGTAACTGCAGAAATGTCTGGAGGAGCGCTCGGCAAGTTATCACTATGCTTACCTTTTCCTTTCTTGTGCTTTCAAAGAAATAAGGACTGTACTCTTAAGAAATGAAGATGCAAAAGCCATTGAACTCCTTTTCTCACAAATAGTGGGCAGGGAGAGAAACAACCATTCACTGAACTAATAGGAAGCACCATCACAAAAAGTAGATTCTTTAAAAATATTTTGTGATCTTCAGCCCTTAAACTGTCAAACCCTTACCCATCCTTAGGTCTATTTTTTAATCTCCACTGACTGACCAAAGCCATTTTGAGAGTTGGGGCAAAGTCAGCAGTTTTAAACTAGCTTCATTATAATGATTTCAGTTTGATTTTGTACAGAACCAATGCAAGCGCTGCATCATCAATCAAGTTGACCCACTTCACCCAGTGTGCAATGCCATTTGTGCAACATAAAGCTGTGATGTATATGCCAATGAGTGTCCCCTCATTCCTTTCATGGCAGGGCTGGGTTTTTTAGTCTCCATCAGAAGTGGAAGCTCTTTAAAGAAATCTTAGCTATCTCCGTGTGCTAGGCAAGCTCATAAAATGCCACAGTCTTCTTTAAGTCCATGGCAGACTCCTCAGGAGCTACTGTCCTCTAAATGAACATGGGTCACCTGCATCAAAGTCAAGGCTCCATTTCATCAGAAACAGAGTTAGCCAAGAATATGATCTGACAGCCATTAGCATAGTATGAACTGGTAACTGCAGCATCACTCCCTTCACCATCCAAGAGTGCTGTCACTTGTGTAAGTATTTTCTAAACTGGTTACAGGCATTCTTAAAGGGTTTTGTATGGAATCAATAAGCAATTAAAAGCTATCAAATTATGACCAGGCTCAAACCGAAAACAAATGCATCATGTCTGCTGCCTTTTAATATCTGACCCAGATTTCTTTGGTTTTGTAGAAAACCAAAATGAAATCACTATAATGAAGTTGATGTTCGTTATACTCACATTCACTTACACTTTAAACTAAACCCTGAGATTTCTTTTCTCCCTACAATATATCCCTACTGTGGCTAGGTTACTATATAACATGAATTTCATTGCTTTTGATTTGAAAGAAAAGAAGACACTTACCATTTTTAACCTTAACCTCTTATCTGCTTCAAAAGAAAAACTGGTCTCCAAACTACATGACACCATAAATACAAGGAAATCTGTATTTTTTGCGTCAGACAGTACTACCCACAATGTTACACGGACAGCTCTCATTTTTATTGATGGGAGCAGCTGCTATAAAAACATGGGCACAGTGCTTTGAAGCTTTTCTTCACAACCTTTGTTGCAGAAAAGAACACAAAAGGACAAGTACACACAGCTAACCACTTTCTTTTTTTTTTTTCACAACACCCAACACTACAACCTGTGAGAGATGCACTTACATAGCCAAACTGGAAGCAAAGCTCTCTCCAGCCAAGATTGTGCTAGACAGTCAAGAGGAGAAGGTTGACACCTGCACTACACCTCAAGCAACACATAAGCCCTTCAAAACCCACACCCACACACAGCAACACTAAACCGACATACGCAGAGGCCCTTAACATTAACTTTCCCAAGCAACAAGGACCTCCGAAGCTGAAACGCAAACACCAGTCACAACCAAAGTGACACATAGCTCACAACACCAGTGTGCCACCCAACAACAGCCCCAACACTTTAGTCATAGGTGACTCTGTAGTCAGGCACACTCACCAGGCTGAGCAAGGAGAAAATTACAGTCTGCTGCCTGTCAGGTGCCAGGATCAGTCACATAACGCCTGCACTCAAGTCACTCCACAACAAGTACAAATACGACTCTGTCATTGTCCATGTTGGAGTGAATGTCTTGAGACTTACCTCCCTGGACTATATGAAAAGAGACATGGAAGAGCCCTCAGATCATGAAGCCCAAGCAGGTATGACCCTAGCCCTGAGTAGCATCCTGCCTTCACCCAGAATGACACCACAGTATACTGACAAAATTACTGACTTCAACAATTGGCTAAGCATCTGGTGTCATTCACAGGGGATCCAGTATCCGTCTGCCTGGGAAGACATGATTGACAAACCATGATGCTTTTCCAGAGATGGTCTGCACCTGTCACCCTGGGATTCAGGTTACTGGCTAAAGCTCTTGCCACCCCTAGAGTGCCTTTTTTAGGCAAGGTTCAAAGGACAAAGCCACCACAGTAACAGATACAAGCATGCAAAATCTGAAGGCAATGCTACTCAATGCTAGAAGTTTAAACCTCAAAATGCACTCTCTCAAGGCACTCCTAAAAATGGAGAACATCAATATCTGTGCAATAACTGAGACCTGGTTCAAGACTCCAGAGAGCACCCCTGCAATACCAGGCTACAACTCTTACCACACTTTTCCGCCACCAAACCAAGACGGAAACACTAAAGGTGGAGGAGTGTCCATATTCACCAAGGATATTCACACCGCCAGGCTAGTTGCCCAACACAATGCATCTGAAATTCTCCAGGTGCAACTAACATTAGGTAAGACTGGAATCCAAATTGTATCTTGCTACAGACTCCCCACCATACCCCAAGATTCTCACTACACCTTTGTAAACATACTGGAAAATATTAAGATACAGCCAAACACCCTAATACTGGGTGATTTCAACTACCTTGCCATTAACTGGGAAAACTACTCGGGTACAAACACTTTTTCCCAATGGTTCTTGGAATTCATAAATTCCAATGCCCTGGATCAAGTAAATTGTCCCACCAGGGGCTCCAATATCCTAAACCTGGTCATTACCAACATGGGAGATAGATGCTCCACACCAGTGGTCACGCCCTCATTGGTCAGGTCTGACCATAAGCAAATCACCCTTGACATCCACATCCACATCCCACCCCCACCCCCCAGTACAGAAACCTCTGTAAAAAACTTCCCCAAAGCCAACTTCATGCTGCTCAAGTCAGAAGTGACAAACTTCATGGCACCCATGCAGACGGGAGCTGAAAGTTCGACTGCTGAATCCTACACTAAGGCACTGTACAAGCACATCCATTCGTGCATGAATCGTGCCATCCAAAATAGAACCAAGACCCTCTCCTCCAAAAAAAGGAAGCCAATCTGGTGGTCCCCTGCCATAAACAAACTATACAACAGAAGGAAGAAACTGTTGCAGAAAAGAGGAAAATCCCAGGATGCAAAAAAACTACCTTACCAGCCTCAGTAAGAAGCTGAAATCTCTCAAAATCCTCCAAAGCTAGTTACGAAAATAAAATTGCCAAAGATTTCAAAGACAATGTTTAATCATAGCCTCACCTCAGGCTTCGTGCTCACTGAGGGGTGCACAGCTACAGTTATCCCACTCCACAAGGGGGGGATCCATCTTGGATCACAGGAACTACTGTCCCATCAGTCTGACAAGCCTGATCTGCAAGGGCATGGAACGCATTATCATGGAACTTATAAACAAAGACATTGGCAGCCTTCAAACACTGGACCCCACCCAGTTTGGGTCCGTGAAGAGCAAATCTTGTCTCCTGAACCTGATTGACTTCTTCAAATCAGTCTCCAGAGCTGAGGACGAGGGTAAGGCGGTCCACACAGCCTATCTGGACCTCGCCAAGGCCTTCAACACCATCCCCAAACTCTGGAATCCTAGATAAACCTACTAAGCTGGGCATAAATCCCTGCGTCACTCGACGGGTTGCCAACTGGCTTACTGACAGAACCCAGACTGTAAAAGTAGCTGCCTCCAAATCCAGCTCCAGACAAGTGGAACACCTCAGGGTTCATTCCAGGGACTGCTCTTGTTTGGCATCTATGTCTCTGAAGTACAGGCCAACACTACAGGACTCTGGCTAACAAAGTTCACAGATGACTGCAAACTGGGAGCCATTATTGAATCCCCAAATGATGTGGATATTCTACAAAAGGGCCTAACAGAAACAGATGATTAGTGCCAGAGCCATGGGCTCAAGCTTAATGCCAAGAAATGTACAGTTATCCCCTTTAGGAAAAACCATGTACCTATGAATTACCACATAGGTGGCAGTACACTAAACACCGAAAGTGTGATGAGAGACTTAGGGACACAGGTGGACTGTGGTCTCACATTCGATAACCACTTCGCCACAACAGTCAGGAAATCCTTCGATGTGGTCCACCTCATCACTAAGGGCTTTTCATCCAGAAAAAAGGAGGTCATTGTCCCACTACTCATCCCTCATTAGACCCATTATAGTGTACAACGCCCCATTTGGTATGTACCTCACAAGACATCTGCAACAGCTGGAAAGGCTGTAGAAATACCTCAGTAAAAGAATAACAGGCCAAAAGCAGATGCCCTATGCTGGCCGTCTAAAACAACTCCAGCTATACTCTGTGGAATATCGTCTACTCAGAGGCGATTTCTGCTTAATATACAAGGCCATGTCAAACCCTGAGTTGTTGGACATGCTTCACTTAAAGAAATCATAATCCCTCAGAGCCACACGATCCAGGGATCTAAACCTTGTCATCACAATGAACAAAACATGCTGGAGGGATAGGTTCCTGACGCAGAGACTCCCCATATTCTGGAATAGACTGCCCATATATGTCAAGCAGAGCGCCTCATTGGCCCTCTTCAAAAGGAACCTTAATGATTGAATGGGAGATAGGAAATTCACCCCAGGGATCATGTCAGTTGCCCTGCTAGACAGAGGTCCAAGGAAATAAATATTGTGGGAAGAAATATCCGGGGAATTGTTTGGCTAGGCTTGTATAGGCCCTATGGCCGACAGCCTAGTACCAACCTATGAACAATCTACTTGTTGGAGCTCTTTTTTTGTAAGAGCAACATCTTTGCTTAGAATAATGTTTTATAAACAGCATAGAGAATAACCAATAATTTGTTATGCTCGATGATTACTGTTGCAACAAGAAGTTAGCATGCTAGAATATAACAAATCAAGGGGTTAGCAATAAAAATAATTCGAAAACATCACAAATTCAACAACAGAAATTTGTCACTATTTTCAGGCTATATTTACTGTGTTGCATTGTAAGGGACAAGATTAGAGAAAATATGTCAAAAGTTATAACATTTTTCATAGGTTCATAGGTAGGTACTAGGCTATCTGCCCGAGGGCATTTATAAGCCTAGCCAGTGTGCGTGTCGGCTATAGTCACCCCATTGATTAATTAACTGATCCTCTGTCAAACAGAGCCAATGAAGTGATCCCAGGGGTGTATTTTTTGTTACCCATCCACTCGTCAAGGTTTCTCTTGAAGAGTGTTAGTGAGGGGCTCTGCCTAATGTAGTTTGGAATTTTGTTCCAAAGCATGGGGAGTCTCTGTGACAGGAATCAATCCCTCCAGCATGTTCCATTTATTGCTGTGGTGAGGTTTAGCTCACTAGAGCGCATGGCTAGCAGTGACTTGGATTTCTTTAGGTGGAGTATGTCCATCAATTCTGAGTTGGACATGGCTTTGTAAGTTAGGCAGAGATCACCTCTGAGTAAGCGATATGCCACTGAGTATAGCCGGAGTTTTTTCAGTCAGTCTGCATAGGATATATGTTTGAGGCCAGAAATCCTCTAGGTGAGGTACTTTTGTGGTCTCTCCAGCTGTTGGAAGTGTCTTGTGAGGTACATCTCAAATGGGGCATTGTACTCTATGATGGGTCTGATGAGTGCTAGTAGAGGGGCACTATAACCTCTTTATTTCTAGATGTGAACCCTTTAGTAATTTGATGGGCCACATAGAGGGATTTCCTAACTACTTTGGCAATATGATTGTTAAAAGAGAGATTACTATCTACCTGTGTCCCCAGATCTCTTATTACCTCTTCTGTATTAAGGGGGCTGCCACCTATGTGGTAATTCATGGGTGTTTTGTTTTTCCCAAATGGGATGACTATGCATTTTTTTGGCATTTAGCTTGAGGCCCTGACTTTGACACCAGGTGTCTGTCTCAGTAAAGCCCTTTTGGAGGATGTCAGCCGGAGAGTCAATTATGGCTCCCAGTTTGCAGTCATCGGCGAACTTAGTTAGCCATAGACCTCCTGTCTTTGCCTGTACTTCTGAGAAGTATATGCCAAACAGTAGGGGTCCCAGGACTGACCCTTGTGGGACACCACTTGTGACTGGTTTAGAGTTGGACCTGGAGCCTGCTATTCTTACCGTGTGAGTTCTGTCTGTAAGCCAGTTAGCAACCCATCTCGTGACGTAGGGGTTTATGTTCAGGCTGGTGAGTTTTTCTGTAATACCAGAGTGGGGAATGGTGTTGAAAGCCTTGGGGAGGTCAAAGTAGGCTGTGTGAACAACCTTTCCCTCATCTATGACCTTGGTGACTGTCTCGAAGAAGTCAACCAGGTTTAGTAGGCATGATCTGCCCTTAACAAAGCTGAACTGGGTCAGGTCAAGTGTTTGGAGGTTCCCAATGTCTTTGTTAATGAGTTAAGGAGTGGAATAACCGTTGCTGTGCGCCATCCTATGGGCACGTAGCCTGTGGAGAGGCTGAGGTTGAACAGCTTGCTTAGTTGGGGGGGTTAGTAAGTTCTGTAGTTCGTGCAATATGCAGCCTGGGACACCATCTGGCCCCACTGACGCTGTGTTTTTGGCTTTTGAAAGGGATATTTTCACCTGTGCATCTGTGATTTCCGGGACACTACACTTTTCCAGTATTGTTGTGGGCCCTTTTGGAGGTGAGTGGGGGGTGAAGTTTGCACTGACTATCTGCCAGGATGTCGGCAATATTAGTAGGTTCAGTACATTTTGTGTTATTTTGCACTCGTTCAGTGCATATCTGCAAGTTACTACTTAGATTCTTAACATAGCTAAAAGAAGGCTTTGTGGTTGTCTTTTGAATCCTTGGATATTTTTCTTTCGAAGTTAGCCTTGGATGATTTTATGAGGGACCTTAGTTTCTTACTGATACTGTTCAGAGATGTCTCTCCTTCTTGGGATTTGCTTTATTTCTGAACTAGTGTCCTCTTTCTATTGTATAGCCTGTTTATGGCAGGGGTCCACCAGACTGGTTTCCCTCTTAGTGGAGTGAGTCTTGGTTTTGCTATTGATGGCACGATCCATGCATCCTTGTAGGTGCTCACAGAGTGCATTTGTAAAGGTTTCTGCATCTTGGGAAGCATTATCCTTTAGCGTAGGGGCTGTGATACTTACTGCCTCTGTCTTAAGTAAGGTGAAGTTTGCTTTAGAAAAGTTTTTTACTGTGGTTTCTTTAGTTGGGGGTGGTGGTGGGGTGCGGACATCCAGAGTGATTAGTTTATGGTCTTCTCTAACCAGTGACAGGTTGACCTCCGGTGTGGAACACCTGTCGCCCATGTTTTTGATGACCAGTTCCAATATGTTTTCACCTCTGGTAGGGGAGTTTACCAGCTGATCCAGGGCATTTGAGTTGATGAATTCCAGGAAGCGCTGGACCTGGGAGTTTGTACTTGAGTAGTTTTCCCATTTAATGGTAGGGTAATTGAAATCGCCCAATATTAGGGTGTTCGGTAGGACCTTCATGTTTTCCAGTGTCTCCAGAAAGGTGGAGTGGCAGTCCTGGGCCATAGAGGGTGATCTGTAGCAGGCCACAATTTGCATTGCAGATTTGCCCGATGTTAGCTGCACATGGATGATCTCAGAGGCATCATGCTGCGCCATTAACCTGGAGGTGTAGCTGTCCTTGATGAATATGGCTACACCCCCTTCCTTTTGTGTTTCGGTCCGTGTTCTGTTGCCGAAATGTATGGTACGAGTTGTAATTAGAGCTTCAGCAAATTTCTGCAACATTCATGATAAAAATGTGCATCTTCTTACAGGAAAACAGGAGTAATAACCACTAGAGCAAATTCTTTGAACTAACAGATGTCAGTTATGGATGCTGAAGTACTGACAATTTTGACAAGTCAGAAAGTGTACGGAAAAGAGGGCCTAGTCAAAACTTGCAGAATTAGAACATGCAACATTACAAAATTTAGAAGTTCTGCACTTACCATAATTTGGCATCTGTGTTGTCCATTTTCATTTATCTCACAAATGGGTTATGGATCCGATCCTCGGATCAGACTCAGCCACATTTACAAGACTTATGATCCAAATCTCAAGCTGCCCTATCTACCCATAATGCTCTATTACATCCCCAACTCCAAGATTGAGTTTGTTGCCTTACTGCCCACTGTGTTATACAGATAGAACAGACACTAGAAAAGACTGAGGCTCAAACCTGGAATATGAAGGCTCCATTATCATTCAAACATCTTTCTAGGAGTGACAAGGCTGCGAGATGGCTGAGAGGGAAGGTGAAGAAAAATGAAAATGGACAACACAAATGCCAAGTTATGGTAAGTACATAACTTCTAAATCTGATGTTGTCCTTTTCGTTCTTCCTCACGAATGGGTCAGAGTCCCCAGCTAAGTATCTCTTAGGAGGCCCTCACGGAAGAACATGCTGGAGCACTGCTGAACCAAAGGAAGCATGCTTCTGGAAACAATATCCAATTTGTAATTTGTAACAAAATTATGAGTCTTTGACCAAGTGGCTGCAGCACAGATATCAATGGAAGTTCTTGATGAGAACGCAGAGGAAGTAGCCACAGATCTAGTGGAATGAGCTGCAGGAGGATGAGGCAATTCCAAACCTTTTTTGAGAACAAATCAGCAAAATACAATCAGTAATCCATTTAGCCAGAGTAAATTTGGAAACTGCTTGACCTAAGCAGTTAGGGGAAAAAGATATAAACAACTGCTCAGACTTCATGTAGTGTTTTGTTCTTTGAAGATAAAACCGTCGTCGTCTATGAACATCAAGAAGATGCAGCATATATTCGTCCTTATTAGTAAAGTTTGGAAAGAAAACTGGTTATTGTACGGACTGACTAATGTTAATTTCCATGACCGGTTTAGGCAGAAAGGAAGGGTTTGTTTGTAGAGACACCCTACCTTTATGGAAAATAATGTAAGGAGGCCTAGCTGATAAGACCTGGAGCTCAGAAATTCTTTTTGCTGATGTGACAACTACCAAAGACTGTTTTCCAAAAATAATAAACTTCATATTACATTTGTCTGTCGGTTCAAAGGGTTTCTAAGTCAACCCCTGGAGGACCACCATGAGATCTCAAGGAAGAGAGGGATCATTTATTGGAGGTCTAGGGGGAAAAATTCCCATTATGAAAGCTTTACATAAAAGTAGTCAGAGAAAAGGATTTGTTTCCACCGTGGAAGTTGGATACGGCTGTTAACTGAAGTTTAATAGTAGAAAAACTAGCCTCTTCCTTAAAAAGAGTAGTGAGGAAAAGAAGGATGGCCAAAGTAAGAGCTCAGAAAGGGTCAATACTCTCTTTGAAAACCCATACAGAGAATCTTTTCCTTTTGCTTCTGTAGACTTTCTTGGTGGAGGCCTTGTGGGAGGCCAAGATAATGTCACAAACTGGGGAAGCGAGCCTGGACCATTTTACTATCAATGAAAGTGAGGTCAGCTTGAGGGCATGGAGACTGGCATGCTGAATTTCTGATTGGTGACATAAGAGATCTAGAGTGGGTTGCAGTATCTATGGAGGATATTTCAAGTGAGACCAGAGGAAGAGGAACCATACCTGTCGAGGCCAGAGGTGGGCAATGAGTATGACTGAGCTCTTCAGCCTACTTGCTTTGTGTAGGAACTTTGGGATCAGCGAAAGAGGGGGGTATGGATAGAGGACACCCAGCGGCCAATCGTGAATCACAGCATCCCTCTGTGACTCCCCTGGAGGGGGATCAGAGCCAAGTACTTGCTGCACTTATTGTTGAGAGGAGAGACAAACAGGTCACAGCAAGGCTGGCCCCAGTAACTGAAAATCATGTTCGCTATTGTCTGATTGAGCGACCACTCATGAGGAATCAGAATGGACGTGATGAGTCTGTTTGCCAGTGTGATGGTTTTCCTCGGTATGTGCGTTGCAATTAGAAAGTCATATGAAGAGATCACACATTCCCAGACCCTCATGGTCTTTCTGTACAACAGGTAGGAATGGGTTCCTACTTTTTGTTGATGTACCAGACTACTGACATGTTGTCCTAGTGCACTGCAGTAGTCCCTAAGGGGAGAATGTCCAAAAAGGCTTGCAGCTTTAGAAGGACTGCTCTCATCTCTAGGACACTGTGATGCAATGAAGAGGTAATGAGGCCACTTGAGTGTTGGTATCCAGCTGAGTTCCTATAAATTCTAGAGTCTGTTCAGGAGTCTGGTATGATTTAGCAAGATTTATTGCGATTCCAGGGAGTTGAACAGCTGAAGCAAGTAATCCCTGGCTTGTAGAAACAGATGCCTGGTTTGGGTGGTGAGGAGCCAATCATCGAGGGAAACACCTGGAATCACAGAAATAGTCTTAAAGCTGAAACAAAAAAAAAAATAAAAATAACAATGGCTTAAAAAGGCAAAAATCACACGCTTCATTAAATAATAAAAACTGGTAAGCGCTTTCATTTGAACTGAACTTCATCAGACCAAGTTGCATAATCATACCAACATGACTTAAATAACTTAATTTGAAATCACTTGACCAAACCACTTCAATGATTGAACCCCTTCCTTTTCAGAACAACTTTAAAATTCTCCCTATCGTTAATTCCTGGATATACACAGGCATTTTACCTGATTTGCCAACAATGTTCTTTCTAGTCTAAATCCTCTTCAGCATCCCACCTGGAATTATAATTTTTCACTTGATCAAACACTGAAAAATTTATAACATGTCTTCTTTACCTGATTTGCCAACACTGTTCTTTTCAGTCTAAATCCTCTTCAGCATCCCACCTGGAATTATAATTTTTCACTCGATCAAACACTGAAAAATTTATAACATGTCTTCTTCTGAATGACACAAAATCATATGCATAGCTAAAGCATTAGTTGATTTTTGTTTTTCAACTGCCCTTAAATGCTCATAAATCCTTGAATAAAATTCTCTAGTAGTGCTTCCTATACAAAACGCAGGCCAGACCCACATAGTGCTATATAAACTACATACTTCAACTTAATATATAAATTAATTTCAAAATTTCTAGCTGCCACGATAACTTTTTGACCTCCTATAATATGTTTACAATAATTACAATGATTTCACTTGTACATTCTCTTTACAGTACATCTATTTTAACTACTATTTCTACCCCTATAAAATATTCTTTTACATTTTTACCTCTCTTAGTCACAAATATAAGAACCTCTCCTATAATTTTATTAATATCCTGAAAGTTTATTAGAAACTTCCAATTATTCCTAACTAGTCTTATGATACTTTTTCATCTACAGAATTATTGAGCAAACATGCTACGGCATACTTTACTTTTATTTATTATAAAATTATTACGGTTTCCCTTAAAAAAAAAACATTATTCATAGCCTTATCTAATGTTCAGGCGGGCACTCTTTGGCATAAAACTTCCTTCTCAATGTCTCACACTCTACCTTAAAGTGACAAGCCTCATCCATCAATCTATTTATCCCATCAAAATGACTATTAACTATATTCTTTATAAGCCTACCACTATGCATACTATTATAATGCAAGTAACTATTACTTTGCATTAATTACTTATAATCTTTACATTTAATTTGTTGGCTTTCTTGTATAAAGTTAAATCCAGTTAATTAACAGATTCTCTGTTAAAAGTAAAAGTAAATTTTAAAAACTCTGTTACAGAATTTAAACACTGCATAAAATCTAAAAGTGCATTTTTAGTTCCCTTCCATAGAAAAATAAATCAATAAAACTCCTGGAATACTTTGAGCCTCAGGTGAGCTGTCATGACTGCCATGCATCTGGTGAACAACCGAGGGATCTGTGGTGAGTCCAAAGGGCAGTGCTCTGAAATGATGGTGAATGGCTCCCAGCCAAAAGTGCAGGTGTGTACAGGAGTGCCGATCTATTTTGATATGATAGTATGCATCCTGGAGATCTATACAGCACATCCAATCGTCCTGGTGCATAACAGGCAGTCTGGACTGAACTGTAACCATTTGGAACTTTGTCTTCTTTACATATTGATTCAGATTGCTTAGTTCCAGAATTGATCTTAGGTCCCCTGTTTTCTTAGGCAGTAAGTACCAAGTAAGTTCCAAATCCTATTTGTGTGGGTGAGACCTCTTGTATTATTCTTTTTCATAGCAGCTTTTGAACCTCTTGAGCTGCATACTCCCTCTCTCTAACTGGGTAGAACATCGGGAAGTTGTTTCCTTGTAGCAGGAGGTGGAAGAGAAAGGGAATGAAATAACTTCTGGATATTATGCTTAGCACCCATGTGCTGTTTGCAAGATTTGTCCAGGAATATAGGTGCAGGGAAACATGAACCCGACTACCTCCAGAGATGGCAGGTGGACAGTCGGGCAGCACCAATAGGGCCTATCAGAGAAGGAGTCTGTGAAGCCCTGGTTCTGCAGATCCCTCTGCCTCTGGAATGGTGTCTGCCACTGAAACCTCCTTATCTACCTCTGGAGGAAGTGATCCCACATGGTTCCTAAAAAGGTACTTGATATTTCTAGAAAGTACAGTTTTGTACCTACCATAAATGTAGATGTTCGAGTGTATACACTGCTGCAGTCATTACACTTGGGCTATCCTGCCGTCAGGCAGTTCCCCAGTCGGCCTGAGTTCCAAAGTCTTGGTCCGGCGTTGGTTGCTGTCGCCTCCTCCCTGACGTCAGTGCGACAGGGGTATATAAGATGCAGCCGACGCCATTTTCTTCAGTTTTTCTTTCCCCAGATGTCAGGTACCCCCAAATAGGTAGGCAATTCAAATTGCTAATAAAACATACATAAGAAAAACAAACAACAACTTTCAGCTACCAGCAAATACTCCCCATAGGTAGTAAAGGGTAGAAGACATAGGTACGTACTAGCAACTAAGAGGGGAAGGAGGGAGGGTAACCTGGACTGCAGCAGTGTATACACCTGAACATCTACATTTATGGTAGGTACAAAACTGTACTATGTTCATCGTGTTACACTGCTGCAGTCATTACACTTGGGTTGAATCCCAAAGCTGAGGTAGGGTGGCTGGTTCTATAAGGCATTAGGGGTGGCTATAAGGCCCTGCAGAACTGTAGTGGAGAAGCCAGCTCTTGATTTAGAGCATAGAGGCAGATGGTAATGCTTGGTGAAGGTATGTACAGAAATCCAAGTTGCTGCTTCCAAAATATCCTTGGTAGCTACTCCTCTGAGGTAGGCAGTTGAAGTGGCTGTTGCCATGGTGGAGTGAGATCTAAAGCTGCTAAGTACAGGTTTCCCATGGTGTGTATAGCAGAAATGTATACAATGTCCTATCCATTTTGAAATAGTCTGTTTTGAAATGGCTTTTCCCTGTGCTCCTGCAGCATATGCTACCAATAATTGCTCAGACTTCGTGAAAGCTTTGGTTTTGTCCAAGCAGAAGCGTAACTGCCTGTGAATGTCCAAAGAATGCAGTAGTCTCTCCCCTTTATTCTGTGGTTTTGGATAAAAAGTTGGCAAATGAATAGTTTGGTTTAGAGCCACACTGGATACCACCTTTGGCATAAACATAAGGTTAGTTCTTAAAGACACCCTGTCCTGGTGGAAAATGAGGAAAGGTCCCACTGCCATTAGTGCATGTAATTCTGAAACTCTTCGTGCTGATGTTATTGCCAGGAGCAGATCAGTTTTCCAAGATATATATTTTAATTCTGCTGTGTTAGCTGGCTCAAAAGGAGGTAAAGTTAATTTTTCCAAAACAAAGTTGAGGTCCCAAGTTGGAGTAGGTGCTCTACGGGGCGGTCTTATGTTTTTAGCCCCTCTGAGGTACTGTCTTAGCAAAAGATTAGAGAAAATTGGTGGATCCGTGTTGTAATGAGCAGAGATGGCAGAGGTGTGGATCTTGATTGATGAGAAGGAGAGGTCTTTGTCCAGCATCTCAGTTAAATATTATAGTATCTGAGGAATGTTTGGGACATGAGGGTCAAGGCTGTGAGCTTGGTTCCAGGCACAGAATCTCTTCCATTTATCCGAATAGGCTTTCCTGGTACTAGGCCTTCTGGCCTCCAGAATGACATCCATAACAGCTTTGGAGAGCGGCATTGCTTGCTTGACTAAGGAATCTTTGACTCTTCTTGCCTGGCTTTTATGAGTACCTTTGGCAGGAGAGGTAGTGGTGGGAAAGCGTAAACTTGTAGGTTTTTCCAGATGAATGAGAGGGCATTCACTTTCCATGCTTGTGGATGGTAACTCCTTGGGCAGAATTTCTGTAGCTGGTAGTTCATTGGGGATGCAAACAGATCTATGTCCGGGCTCCACCATTTCTGTGTTATCATTCTGAATATTTGTGGATTCAATTCCCATTTGTGGGGATCCATGATGTTTCTGCTTAAGTCGTCTGCCAGTGTGTTTTTCTCTCCTGGCAGGAATTGTGCTTGCAGATTAACTTGATAGTTTAGAGCTGTGTTCCACAAGGTCATGGCTTGCCTGCAGAGGGGGTAGGAGTGAGTGCCCCCTTGCTTGTTTATGTACCACATAACTGTAGTGTTGTCTGTCTTTAGTAGTAGTTGTCCTGAATGCAGCAGGTCCTTGAAAGCTATAAGGGCATTTTGTACAGCCAGCATCTCTTTTTGATTGATGTGAAGATGCCTTTGTTCTGCGGGCCACTTGCCCTGAATACAGTTGCCTGCCATGTGTGCTCCCCAGGCGTAATCCGATGCATCTGTTGTCAGTGTTTGCCTGGCTGTGGGTTGAGTAAAAGGCTGTCCCTTGTTGAGGTAATAAGCTTGAGCCCACCACTGAAACTCCTGTTGAAGGCAAGGAATTAGTTTCCAAACTTTGACAGTGTTGAGACCATACATTCTTTAGGTACCATTGTAGTTTCCTCATATTCAGTCTGGCATATGGAATTAGTAGTATGCAAGATTCCATGTAACCCAAGGCCTGCAGAATTTTTCTTGCAGGGAGTTGGGTCTTTGTTGCCATCAATTGAAAGTATTGAGTCAGTTGTCCTTGCTTGTCTGGTGTGAGAAGCCATCTGGGCCGTTGTGTTCAAGCTGGCACCCAGGAATATTACCTCTTGAGAGGGCACTAGTTTTGATTTCTTTTCGTTTACTGTGTACCCCAGGCAACTTAATAACTTTTTTACAAACGCCAGATGCTTTAGAAGAATGTCCTTGCTCTCTGCTTGACTCAGGCAGTCGCCCAGGTACGGATAAATTTGGATTCCTTTCTGTCTACAAAATGCAATTACTGGTGCCAGGCACTTTGTGAAGACCCTGGGCGCAGTAGATAAGCCAAAGGACAGTGCAGAGAATTGATAGTGCATTGAACCAGCTATGAATCTGAGGTATCTTCTGCAGTTTTGTCTGATAGGGACATGCAGGTATGTCTCCTTGAGGTCCAATGTCACGAGCCAAGCTTTCTTGCCCAGTATGGGAAGAAGCTGCTGTAGTGTCAACATTTTGAATTTCAGAACATCCAGGTAAGTGTTTAGAGAAGAAAGATCCAGAATGGGCCTCCAGGCTTTGTCCTTTCTGGGAACCAGAAAGAGTCTTGAGTAAAATCCTTGTCCTTGCTCCTGTGGTGGTACCTTTTGAATAGCTCTCATATCCATGAGTGCTGTAATTTGTTTTTGAGCCTCTGCCCATTGATTTGGTGACAGATTTGGCATTCCTTTTAACCTTGGCAGAGTGTGAAAGTGGAACCTGTAACCTTGAGATACAATGTTGAGAACCTATTTGTCTTTGGTGATCATATGCCAATTGTGATAGAAAAGTGCCAGTTTTCCTCCCAAGGGGGCTGCCAAAAGAGAATTGTTTGGCGGCTGTTTTTTATATGGTTGGAGCTTGTCTTCCCTTTCTTTCTGGCCTGATGCAACCCAGGTTGACCTCTACCTCTTGGACGTCTGTATCTGCCCCTTTGAGGTCTGTCTGTAACTGGAAAGGACCAATTCTTAGTTGGCCAATTTCTGCTAAACCTGTAAGAAATCCTTCACCGTTTGCATAGATTTTGCCTTACCCTCCATTTTCTTTAATACCTCTTCTGCCTTTTATTCCAAATAACACATCCTGCTGCAAAGGTGCATCCAATAATTTTGCTTTAACATGATCTGGTAACATATGTTCTTTTAACCAAGCATGTCTTCTAATAACAGAGCCTATAACTGCTGTTCTACAGGAGGCCTCTAAAGAATCAAAACCACATTGCAAAGTATGTTTTCCCACCTGTTCAGCTGCATGCAATAAATCCTGCATTTCTTTAAAAGTAGGAGGATCTGAATCTGGAAGCATTTTTTGTTTCAACTGAGACAGTAAAAATTGCTGATATTTTAGCATGTGAAACTGGCAATTTAAGGCTCTCATCGCTAAAGTTGCAGACATATATGCTTTCTTTCCCCATCTGTCTAATGCTCTGGAATCTCTGTCAGAGGGAACTGGATTCTTGGCTGATGAGGCCTTAACCCCTCTGGGTCCTTGAGAAATAGTTTCAGGGTCAGCAACAGGGCTTTTGTACAGAAATTTGTGTGAGTCAGGGACTCTGTAGTATCTGTCAGGTTTAACTGGGGCTGGAGGTAAGGAATCCGGATTTAAGCTGGATTCAGTATACACATCATCCAGGATATATAACACTGGCGGAATAGCAAGGGGTCTGTGTTGAGGTAATAAAAGGAAGTCTCTGAGCCTTTTCTTGGATTCTGAGTAATCCTGGCCTTCCCAATGGCAATGCTCCCTCATGGTATGCAAGGTTTCCCCAAAGGAGTAGTCCTCAGGTGGAGAGGCTGATGGAACTGACTCCTCAGCATCAGAATCCTCATAAGGGGGTAAAGAATATCCTAGGTCTGAGGATGAATCTGAAGAGATGGACACCTGGTCGGATGAGTCATTGTCTGCATCCTGTCTAGGCCTTTTATCAGGAGGGGGATGGGACCCCCTGATCAGAGTGATTAGGTCTTCGGCCATTTTGAGCATTTGTTTCTTAGGCATGGAGGTCTGTGCTGGAGAATGCTGTATTTGTTTCTTTGATTTTAAAGCTGGTTTAGACTTGGTAGAGGGTTTAACTGAGTTGGTCTGAAAACACCCTCTGAAGCTGCGGGCAGCTCAGCTACTCCAGATCCCTCTGAAGGGTTAGTTTCGGTAAGCTAAATAACTTGTGCGTCCGAAGGGCCAGCCATCTCCACGTGGGAGTCAGAGGCAGCCTGTGGTTCTACAGAAGCAGTCATCAGGGGCTGCAAAGGCACCTCGCTGAAAACCGGAGAACCGGCGACTGGCCTAGAAGAGGCTTCGTTGTCAGTTTTGGGCCTCAGATGCCTATCCTTGTCTTTGCGCTTTTTATGTATTCTGGTCGTCGGAAGTTCCGATGGCATGGTATAATTGAATTTTCTACCAAAATAATGTTGGGCAAAATCAAACAGACGTTTAACAGTGCGCTTGTTAAACCTAGCACAAAACGGACAACCAGTGATGTTGTGGTCTGGGCCTAGGCATGGGATACAATAAGAATGGAAATCCTTATGAGGTATTTGCTTCCCACAAGAAATACAGTTATTAACTTTTACTGACATCGGTCTGAGGCAAGAAAAAGTTTCCCCAACGGGGTACTTAGCTTTGTAGAAGTCTTTGGTTCTGGATTCGGAATGGAAATCTCAGGAGACGGCCGACCGGCACTTGCAAACTGCTTTTGCTTCGGGCACCGCACGGCAAGAAAGATTGAAGAAAATGGCGTCGGCTGCATCTTATATATCCCTGTCGCACTGACGTGAGGGAGGAGGCGACAGCAACCGACGCCGAACCAAGACTTTGGAACTCAGGCTGATTGGGGAACCACCTGACGGCAGGATAACCCAAGTGTAATGACTGCAGCAGTGTAACACGATGAACATCCACATTTTTTCCCACCTCGCTGTTTTCTAGAGAATGTTCATTGATGGGCAGAAAATTTGAATCCCACAGCAGACAGGGTCTTTCCTTCACTGTGGGTAAGTATATCCTTTACCTATAGCCCGAACAAGGAGGATCCATCAAAAGACACCTCATCCACGTATGTCTCCTGTTATGCCAATGTATGGGAGATAAGCCTATTTGATGAATTGGTAATGGACAAGAGAGTAGCCAACTGGGGGAGAAACCTTCTTGAAATCCTCCGCAGACATGAACTCGGTGAGACAGCTTGAAAGCTACTTTATCAAATTTCTCTAAGCGAGTAAAATGTGCCAGGTAATTTAACGACCTCAGTGCAAACATGGCTGTGGCGTAGATGCCCTTTTCAAATCTGTCCATCGCACTGGACTCTGTTCACTTGCTGGACAGATAAGCTCTGCTCAGCTAGCTCCTTAGTGGCTGCTGCCACAACTATGGCATCAACTGAGACACTCTTATTCCAATGGGTTCTGTCTGTTGGAGGGACTAGAAAGTTATCTGGACATTTGAGTATGGGCTAGGCCGTTTCGGGTTCCTTCGAAGTCCAGTGGGAAACCAGGTCAGTAAGTTTGTGCACTGAGAAGTCACCCAATACATTGATGGACCAACCTCGAAAGCCTCCAAGAACACAGATTCCTCAGGAGGAGGAGTTTGGGAATACCAGCCAAATTTCTACTTAAGAATTTCTAGGATGTCCCCAAAGGACACATCGTCAGGTGGTGATTGGGGGTATCCTTTTCCCTCATTGAAATCTCTCTCTTCTCTGACAGACTCCAAAGGGGACTCTATATTGCCTCCTCTTACATGTTCTCCTCCTAGGAACTTCTTCCATGGGATGCTTGACAGGTGTCAGAAGAGAGGGAAAAACCCTCTGGAGAATGTGGGTGGAGGCTTCCCTGTACTGGCTGACCCTGAGGAGCAGACATGATGGGCACAGAGCTTGGTCCTGATAAGGGATGAGGGGTAGGAGCGGAGAGTAGACAGGAGCGCTCTCTATGCAAAGAGAAAAACCTTTCTCCTGCCTGGAAATCTGATGGACCCAGAGAAACCCCTTCTCCCCTCCTCAGCACCAAAGCAGCAGAAGATGAATGGTAGGGGGCAACCCCGAATTCAAGCCCTCAGGACAGAATCGGACCCAAGCTGTCCATGGCTGAGGCACTGAGAGGAAGGGATGGATCCAACAAAATAGGAGCCAAACCAAACCCCTAGGAGCCAGCACCAACCTCTAGGATCTGAGACCTGCCCTGATCCGAAGGTACTGGAACATGACTGGTTAGGGATACCATTAGTGTCAAGGAAGGCACCTTCTTCAGATCTGATGCCGCACCTCTCTGTGAGTCAGGATCCTTGTATTCTGATACTACAGGTCAGAATGGATAAGGAGATAGAAACCGTTGGGCAGAACTGCTCACGGATATGAGAGGAGACAGAGCTGTCAGGACCTCCATCTGGATCTGAGCCATCTGGAATCTCTGCATCATCCTGTTCATATCCACCTCTGTCAAGCTCCTAGATCTGGATGATGCTACAGATGGTGGTTTGGACTGGTTCTTTGGGGTATGGAACAAATGGGCCGGCAGACCCGGAGAAACAGGTTCCAAGGTAAATTCTAGGAACCAGCTTGTAACTGTTGGAGCCAAGGACCTGGGATCCAAGCAGGAAATGTATGGCCCAGGGGAGCAGGAGATAATAATGATATCTGTTGGATTTGAAGAGAAGAGAGATATGGATCCGAGGAAGGCATTACGGTCTTTGGATACAAAGGAGTTTCTTTTATTTTTATTTATTTAACATTTATTTAACATTTGTTAACCGGGAAAGTCCGACTTGGAACAAATCCAATTTTCAGTGTAGGCCTGGGTAGAAGCGCTCCAGATGCATGTCTTTATAACGTGGGAGGAAACAGGAGCACCTGGAGAAAACCCACATGAATGCAGGGAGGACATGCAGACTCCACACAGAAGGCATCCCAACAGAGAATCAAACCAGAGAACCTCTTGCTGTGAGGCGGCAATACTACTGCTGCACCACTGCACCATCCAGTTGGACCTGAGGCCTTTCTTAGTCCCTCTGGTGGCTCCAAGTACCTCTGAGCCTTTTTCTGGGATTGTTTCTTAGATTTCAAGGAGCCATGAAGGGATTTGGAAGGGTTTGAGCCCCAGGAGAGGATGAACAGTCTGGTAGCAATCCTTTAATTACCAATTTATTTCTTAGTCTGAAAGGGCCCTAAGACTGAACAAGGAGCATATGCTACAACTTAAGATGCTCTGGCCCCAGACAATAAAAGCACTTATTGTGGGCATCAGAAATGGGAATCTTATGCCCACGAGAAGTGCATTTCTTAAAACCACGCTTGTAAGACATATTCCTAGTTTTTGGCAAGAACTGTACACAAAAAAAACCACCAAGTACCGTATTTTTTTCTAAATAAGATGCAACCAGAGAATAAGGCTTAGCATGGTTTTCCAGGGTGGTCATGATATAAGCCCTACCCCAAAAATAAGTCCCAATTAAGTTAGTCAACAACACAAGATGGACGTGTTGAATTATAAAATAATATTATTGACACCCGTTGACTGAGGTTATCATACTCTGCTCACCATTGTCAGACTATTCGGACACCCAACTTCTTCTCTTTGCAGAAAGTTGTAAGATTCTTTCCCTGGGAGTCCTTCTTACTGTAACCCTAATCATCACTCACACTTGACGGTTGAGATTCTTGGCCCATAAACACTGGCAGGTGTACTTTGATCGGTCAAAGTACAGACAACACAAGTAAAGCACGCTGACTTGATAATGAACGGCTGTGGTTGTGCCTTCTCTTCTTAACCGGCGCCATTTTGTGTTGCCACTCCGGTCTCTTAAGTCTTCAATTAACCCCCCCCCCCCAGACAAGATGAGTGCAAAATGAAAGAGCTATTCCGTCGAGTACAAGAAAGGAATCATGGAGGACTCCCGGGGAAAGAATCTGACGACTTTCTGCAAAGAGAAGAAGTTAGATCTCCGAATGGTCAGAAAATGGCAAGCAGCGTACGATAACCTCAGTCAACAGACCAATGAGGGAAATGCTAAGATGTGCAAGTGTGGATCAGGTCAGCAACCATTATTTCCTAAGCTAGAAGACATAATCTGTGAATGGATTGCTAAAAGGAGAGCAAAGACTTTGGTCGTGCGCAGGGCTGATATTCAAGCATTTGCCCTTGCAATGGCACCACAATTAGAAATATCCCCAGAAGAATTCAAAGCATCACAACATTGGCTGGATGTCTTCCTTCAGTGATAATGAACTGTCTTTAAGAAGATCAACAACACTGTCCAAGCTAGAAAATACTGACATTATTAAACGTGCACTTGCGTTCAAATCCTTTGTTGATGGCATTGACTTTTCTAAATACCAACTCTCCAACATGATTGCTATGGATGAAACTACAGTGTTTATGGGCCAAGGATCTCAAACAACAACTGATCAGAGGGGTGCCTCGTCAATCTACATTCCCTCCACTGGTTATGAGAGAGCACGTGTTACCTGTATTTTGGTAATTCGTCTAGATCGAAAGAAACCCCCACCTCTAATCATTAGTAAGGGCAAGAAAGATAAGATTGAACATGTTTCAGGCATTTACATTCTTGAAACTGAAAAAGCCTGGTGCACACAAGCAGCTAAAAAGAAGTGGGTCGATGTAATGCTGCCACTTGTTTTGCGAGGTGGCGAAAGAGGTCTGCTAGTCTGGGATTCAGCCAGCACTCAGCACTAAAGAAATGAAGAAATTCCTTGCACACAGAAGAACAGATCAAATAATGATTCCTGCAGGAATGACTGCCTATCGCCAAGACTCTTGATATTGCAATTAACAAGCTATTAAAGGACCATTTGCGCATGGAACTCAATGATTACATTGAAAATAGAATGGAGAGAAATCAGCATGGAAACTTTGTGAAGCCCAGCCTGCAAGAGGTCGCAACTTGGGTGAAAAATTCATGGGATAAAATCAATGACAGCTGTGTTGCCAATGCACTTCGAGCAGGCTACTTGGACAAGCAGTGCTCATTTAAGGAGAGCTCTATTTGCTAGGCATGACAGATTGGGGCCAATGGTTCTACTGCAAATAGAGTTGCAAGAAATTCAGGCCAAAATTCGGGGGTTGGACACTTATGACTATGTTCCAGAAGAAGATGATGACATGACTGTATTTGAATAACTGTGAAAACCAAGGTGCAGACATTCTGAAGTTAAAATGTTTGTTGCACTGTTTATGTAGAATTAACACACAACTAACGCGTTACTTAGAAATGTTGTCCAATAACAGAAAAGTATGAAATAAATGTCAATTTGTGTACATGAATAAATGTCGATTTGTGTTCATTAATAAATGTCGATTTTTGTACATGAAAAAATGAATACAGGTACGTTGTTGTACGGTGTGGGTAAATAAGGCATCCCCTAATAATAAGCCCTAATGCATATTTTAGCAGGGGAAAGAGTATGACTCTGTCTTATTTTCGGGGAAATATGGTGTGTGTGTGTGTGTGTGTGTGTGTGTGTGTATATATATATATATATATATATATATATATATATATATATATATATATATACATATACTCACACACACACACACACACACACACACACACACACACACACACACACACACACACACACACATATAAGATGGAAAGTGTCAATTAGGCACGAGGAAAAGAGACAGAATACTAAATCAGAATAATCCTGATGAGAGCAAAAGCTAGGCAGACAAAAGTGGAAGGAGGAGAGCTACAAACTCCCACTGAATATATCTAAACCAAAAAATTAACTTTGAACAAGAGAAAAAGAGAAGTACTTTCTCTAATGGTCAAGATTCAGCAGATCTGACTTGTCATAAAGGCGGCAAATGAGATTTGGGGAGTTGGGGATGGAATAGGAGGGAAGAGCTCGAGATTCGGATCCTGAATCTTGTAAATGCGGCATAGTCAGATCCGAGAATTAGATCCGTAACTCATTTGTGAGGAAGAATGAAAAGGACATCAGATCAATGGAATTTACCTATTTTATCCATTCTAATGCTTTGCTACTGAATACATCACAGCAGCTCTTACAGCAGCACAAACCTGGGTAATTAAGGCAAAAAAGTAAAACCAGGTTCCAGAAGCTGTGGAAGATGTCTGTGGCTCACACTAGTGCCATTAAATCTAAATTGGAGGAAAAACACTTCACTTTATGTTCAGCATGATTCCTATAAAGCAGACTTGAAATGGATTCTAGGAAACATAACACAAAGCAGTAGGACAAGATCGCATTAATATGGCAGGCTCCATGATAGCTGTTTTGAAGAAAATGTTGAGTTGAAATATAATAAGAAGCACTTTTTTTATGCATTAATACAACTCAAATACAATACAAAAAATTGAGTTCTAAAGTGTTCCTTTAAGGTAATATGTAAGACAGTAAATTTGACATTGATTGAGAGAAATGTTCAGATATGAAAAGCATGGACAGCATACACCTAGCTAACAGTTCACATGGAGCAATGTGAACATGGAGCAAAAACAGGTGGAGTATAGAAATGCATCTGCCAACAAAAGTGAGACAACTAATAACATAGTTGCAGTTAGTCAAAGCTTTAAAAAAAAATCACACTACTTAATGCTATGTATATAGAAATGAAGATCTCTTTGAAATATGTTCAAGGAATTTAAAGAGTTAGCAGATTTAAACAATTACCTACAGAGTGTTTTATCAGAAATGTTGGGAAAGCAAATCAATGTCAATTAGGACATTATTCTTTAAAGCTCAAATACAAACACTGAATTACTAAGATATAACGTTTTACTAAGTTTAATGTTATTGGCTGACAAAAAAACCCCGAAATACTAGAAAATGGAAATCAAACCCTAAACCAACTAGTATTTAAGTAATGAATATTACAAAGGAGATAAAAGAACTGGAGGTGGGCTCCTTAGAAAAAGGAAAGAATAAAATACATAGAAGGAAATAGAATCTGTGGGAACAATACATGCAGTATAATGCTCAGGAAGAGGGGAAATTAGGTATTTGGTAATAAATTGAACGCTTTATGTAATGTTGGAATGCTAATTATTATCATGGAAATGTTTTGTATGAGTACATTTGTCATTGTTTAAATTGTGACTTAAGGTTTGCATAAAAAAATATATTTTTTTTTAATTTCTAACCTGGTAACTTCAACTGAATGATTTTCTCCATCTGATTTACAATCTCCTGTCTGACTTGGAAATCCTCTTCTGATATTCCCTGTTGTTTTGCAGTTTCATTTACTGCTACACTCAAGGCAGCCAGATGAGTTGCAGACGGTCCTGGCAGACCACGAAGTTCATTTTCTTCCTGCTTTTCCTAAAACCAAAATTTAAAACATTAAGAAATGAATCCTGTTCTAATAGTTAAGTCTCTGTTAAAAGCAGACAGCATGCAATATATTTCAGAGTCACCACAATTTCAGTGTTTCGGCACACAGCTTCAGTTATGACAAAATATCAGGAATAGGAAAAAAGCTACCCATTATATATTCACATGCATATTAATTTAATTAGCAGAACTAACTATACTTTCCTAACATCAAAACTCTTGGGCCATCGGGCTTCCAAGATGGCTGAACACTGAGTAACAACTTAATTTTAGCTCTCCCAGTGTGAAAACAGAAACTCAGAAAGAGGCAGCAAATTTGTCTTTTTGGGAAATTTCAGTTACTAGCTAGTAAGTGCACTGCCTGTATTCCAGCAAAGAAGAAATTTAAACAACCTGAATAAAAATCAACCCCAAAAGGTAAGGAGAAAACAATGGCTGGGAAGAATCTTGCAGCTGTTTAGCAAAAAGCAGTTCAAGCTCCATATTTGATGCAAGACATGACTTCCAGTAATCTACAGAAAAAAAAAAGTCAAATGTGCTCACAGCTCATTAAAATAAAAAAAAAAAACACACCGAAGGAGTATAAAAACTCAAATAACAAAAGGCTGAAAAGAATAGAATAAGTGTTGAACAAATATTTAGATAAGTTGATAAAACTGCAAAAATCAGAGGTCAAAATGTAGGAAAGGTATTCTGAGTAGGAGACTGATCAAGAACAGATGTTTCAAAAAATGACAGACTCAGAGGACACAGCATGTAAGGAATACTTAAGATTTTCTTCTGTACCACATAAACTGGAAGAAACAGACTATATTAATTTGATGAAATCACAAATAAGCAACTGGACTGGTGTTTAACAGCTTGTAGGGTTGCCACCAATCCGTTTTTTTTCCGGACTATCCCGAAATCAAAATGATTCTCCGGTACTTTCGAAAACACTGTACAAACTCCAGTATTCTGTTTCAAAAGAGGAAACAGACTATTGGAGTTTAAATTGGCTGATTTACTATGATTTTTTTAAAGAAAAGCACAGTAAATCAGCTGAAAGCAGGCATCAGGAATGGAAAAAGTGGATGTTCCCATCCACAGATGTCACAAAATGGGTGGAACGTGGGCGAGGAGGGATGGGATCGGGCGGGGTACAAGTGATGAGAGGAGTGTGCCCTTACTCCGGATTTAGCCACAGCGAAAGGTGGCAACCCTAACAGCAGGAGCTGTTAATTGAAAGGGCACATCCTGTGCACGCTCCAAACCTGGCCATGAGAAAGCAGCCAAGACTTCTAAATTAAAGATGCAATCCTACCAGCAGAAAAAGTTGATTTTGACAACAATGTGGCAGAAAAACAAGGTACTAAAAAGGTTGGAGATAGTTGAGTGTTTGTGGAAAATGATTACTCACTATACAAAACACAGAATAGAAGTACATTTATTCCAACAATCAGGGAATGTCAAAAGGGACATGTGAGACTGAAGCTGCTGTATCCAGCTATCTTCAGAATATTTTTTTTTCTGGAGGATCAGTAATCTTTTGATACAAGATATGCTTAGGAGGAAAGGTTTGTCCAAAAAATATGACCTGTCAATAAGAAGGGACTCTTGTTCTTCTTATAATAATGCTCATATAATGACTTTGCCAGTGAAACCTATTCCAATGTTACAAAAAAAATGCTTGTGACACAGAGGAAAGCACAGGAGTTGACTAGAAAAATCAGGAGTATGTTGAAAATGTACCAGAGACTGGAGCCATTAGATGGAGAACAAGAAGAAAACCAGCAACTTTGAAACTAATGAAGAAAAGTGGGATTATAAACCATCAATCATATTTGTGAAACATGGCTGAAGAAAATATGTAAATATTGGATCGTTTTTACTTTTTTTTTTAAACTTGGCAGGGACTCCACAGTATATGTCTCACTTCATGTCATTAATATTTGAAAGAACATTAAGGAGAGAGGTAAAGGAAGGAAAGTGGTAACTTTAAATACATTTTTTTGTTCTTATGAGTATTTGTATAAAATGTGACAAATACAGCCTGTTACACAGTATAGCATTTTCAGTTATTTTTGTGTGTTATAGTGATATTAAAGTAAACAGATGCCCTTTTTCTTCTGCTTTCTATTTTCTTATTTAATTAAAAAAAATATGGGCACTGCATTTTAAAAAGACAAGAAAGCCTGGACAAAAGTATGTTTAAGATAATAGGCTGTAATCATGGGTTGTTGATGCAACAGATGGGTAGTAAAAGTATACAGATCATGATACAAGTAATAATGATATGCGTTTTCTTACTTTTGCATAGGGGAATGACTGGATGTATGCTTGTGGATTGATTTAACAAGTTTTAAGTGGAAGCAAGTAAATAAGAGAACGCTGAATGTAATGAACAGTTTTCCTTTAGCAAATAAATGTTCACAGTGCAACATGAGAAGCTTGAAACTAAAGGCAATGGTGTATATGGCTCTTGTGTTTCTATGGCGATAAGCTGATTAAGAGAGCAATAAAAAGAATACCCTTTTTCTTTCAATGGTTAAAAGGTAATGCCTTCTGAAAACATTCAAGTTGTTCTTTACATCTGTCAGACGAACAAAAACAGACAGTGCTCAGTGTGAGTAGAAGCACAGGCTGTACCATGCATTTTAGCCGGGTAGCTTTAATTATAGGTCAAGTAAGTCTGAAAGTATAGCTGTCAACCTGGAACATTTATTCCTCATAGGCGTTTTAAACTTCATTATTTGAAGGTATATATAGTTGTGTGTGTTTGTACAAAGTTAATGGGTTATAGGGTGTTCTTGGGTGTTTGTTTTTGAGGGTTTCCTTAAAACAAAAAGTCTTGTAAGATGTGACATAGGTCTAAATAGATATGACAAGAAATAACTGTATAAAAGATCAACCTGCAAACATTAGTGTGTGCATGTAACACAAAACCAAAAATGAGATATTTAAAAAAGGCGGTTATACAAAACAGATGAGAATAATAACTTCTTAGCATAATGGCAACACTTTCCATATTACCTTTGAACATGAATGGTCTCACAGGTGTATGAAAAAGAAAAGAAAGCATAGCGAACTATATTAAGAAATGCAGAGTACAAATAGCTACGCTACAGGAGATGCATTTGAAAAGAGATGAGCATGTGTATTTGATAAAGAAAGGATTTCATGATGGTTTTCCAGCAGATGATCTGGGAAAATGAAAAAGGGAGTACTTATATTAATTGCTAGAGGAGCTTCAATAGTGATAGATGAGGTGAAAAACATAATAAAGGTAGATTTGTAGCAATAAGGGGATACTGACAAGGGAGAAGGATTACATTGGCATGTATTTATTTTCCACGTAAAACTGCTACACTGGAACTTAAGAAAATACCTGGATAACTAATAAGCTTTCAGCAGGGAATATTATTTACAGGTGAGGACCGGAATTTGATTTGCAACAGTCAGGATGTAACTGGGAGGTATGAAGGGAATATGGAACAAAACTGGGTAGCTTTGTGAAGATCTTTATGAAAATATTTGGTATGAAAGATGTGAATTCAGTAGTAGGTGCTCAGACAGAATTTACATACACTCAAGGAACAAAAACTGGGCTAGGCAAGAAAAAACACATTTCACGGGAACTTGTGCATTTAATTGAAAATTCTGATATTCATCTAAAAACTGTTTCCGATCATGTGCCAATAATAACTAAAATAAAAATATGAGACCCTAGTACTTCCTCACCTAGCTGTTAAAAAGATAGGAATTTAAGGAATGGGTAGTGGAAATAGTTATCAATCAGGACAGAAATTTCTTCAGGAAAATATAGCTAGGCAGTGGGATAAAATGAAAATGGAATTTAAAAATAAGGAAGAAATAAAAAAGAGATATGGTTAAGAAGTTAACAAGAATTATTTAGAGGGAATGATGCCAAAAAAGTAAGGGAATACCTAGATAATATGCATGAGGTTTTTTTTTTGATAAAAACAAAACCGCACAATAGCTTTTAATACAATGCCTCAGGCAAGAGAAAGTAGAAAGGGTCATTGCAAAAAGCAGGGAGACGACAGCAAGAAAAATAACCACAGGTGTTAGAAATATTTCACTAATTTTATGAAAATTTGCATGAAGCAGAGGAAATATGGAAATCACGAAAAAGTACAAATGGAAATAATGGAAGGATTAAACATGCCAAGGTTAGATATAGATGGCTTGGGTCTATATTAAAAGCCCGAAAGCCCTAAACATCGAGTGTATGTACATCGACACAAAGGTCGAGCTACATACACAGTGAAAAGTACAGTTGTGCACACTTACCATAAAGGTAGATGTTCGAGTGTATTCACTGTTGCAGCCAACACATTTGGGTTATCTGACTGCAGGTAGCCCTCAGCCAGCCTGAATACCAGATTCTTCAGATTTCTGCGTCGGATACTGTCGCTTCTTCTATGATGTCAGGTCATCAAGGGTATAAAACATGCAGCCGACACCATTACATCAGTTTTTTGTGCCCCATATGTCAGGTGCCCCCACAATAGGGAGCAATTATATGGTATGGGACACCCCCAGCAAAAAGCAAATAGACACGATATAAAAAGTTTTTCGGCTTTTCTTGGTTAGGGGTCACCACAGTGGAACTCTGTCCGCTCTTGATTGGCAGTGGATTCTACGGTGCCGAGTTGCCAGCCCAATGCCCAACCATCAACAAAGACACGACCATTCACGCTCGCACATACCTGCATGTCTTTAACGTCACTCGACCGCGAGGAGGACATGCAGACTCCACAAAGAAGGCGCTCCAGCCAAGAATTGAAAGTACAGTTGTGTACACTTAACATAAAAGTAGATGTTCGAGTGCATTCACTGTTGCAGTCATCACATTTGGGTTATCTGCTTGCAGTAGCCCTCAGTCGGCCTGATTAACAAAGTCTTGGGTCCTGCATCCGTTGCTGTCTCTTCTCTTCTTCCATGACATCAGCCAACGCCATTACATCAGTTTTTCTTGCCCCAGATGTCAGGTGCCCCCTTAATGGGAAGCAATAAAACATATGTACACAAATATACAAGGATAAACCTAAAATAAAAAAGCAAACACACCAAAAAGCTTTTAAGCATAGTAAAGAATAGTACAGGTATAGCCAAAGAAATTAGGGGGCTGGAGGGAGGGTAACCAGGACTGCAACTATGGTACGTGTACACAACTGTACTATGTTCTTCGTGTTTCACTGTTGCAGTCATCACATTTGGGTAGATTCCCAAAGCTAAGGAAGGGAGGAGGAAGTTAGATATCATTAGGACCAGCTATAAGACTCTGCAAGACTGCAGTGGCAAAGCCAGCTCTGGACTTAAAGAAAATTGGCAAATGGTAATGCTTGGTGAAGGTATGTACAGAACTCCAGGTAGCGGCTTCAAGGATGTCCCTGGTAGGAACACCTCTGAGAAAGGCTGTAGAGGTAGATGCAGCCCTGGTTGAATGGGGTTTGATCTCCTGTGGGATAGGTTTTCCATGGTGCTTGTAGCAGAAATTAATGCAATGGCCTATCAACTTAGAAATTGTTTGCTTTGAGATAGCCTTTCCCTCTGCCCCCACAGCAAATGCCACCAGCAGTTGTTCAGATTTCCTTTGAGATTTTGTTCTGTCCAAGTAAAATCTAAGTTGTCTGTGCACATCTAAGGAGTGGAGTATCCGTTCCCCTTTGTTTTGTAGATTGGGAAAGAAGGTTGGTAAATGAATGGACTGATTGAGAACCACACTGGACACCACCTTGGGCATGAAGAAGGGATTGGTTCTGAGGGACACCCTGTCCGCATGAAAGATGATGAAAGGCTCCACAGCCATAAGAGCCTGCAATTCAGATACCCTTCTTGCTTAAGTGATAGCTAAAGGGAAGGCTGTTTTCCAAGAAAGGAATTTTAAATCTGCACTAGCAGCTGGCTCGAAAGGAGGAAGAGTAAGCTTCTCCAATACAAAGTTAAGGTCCCAGGCTGGAGTCGGGGCTCTCCTGGGTGGTCTTAAATTTTTTGCCCCTCTGAGGATCTGCTTGAGCAGTGGATGCGAGAAGAGGGGAGGCTCTGTATTTATAGTGAGATGAAATGGCTGAGGCGTGAATTTTGATGGAAGAAAAAGAAAGTCCTTTGTGAAGCATCTCAGTTAAGTATTGTAAAATCTGAGGTAAGCTGGGCACTGCTGTGCTCATCCCTTGAGAGTGGTTCCAGGCACAGAATCTTTTCCATTTTTCAGCACAAGATTTTCTAGTACTAGGCCTCCTTCCCTCTAAAATGATATCCATCACTGGTTTACTGAGGGACGGTAAGGGAGAGATTAGGCAATTATCCAGGCTGCTAGGTTCAGGGTTTGAAGCTGAGGGTGCAGAATCCGATACTCCTCTTGACACAACAGGGTAGGGGTCAGAGGCAGGTGCCATGGGACCAACAGTGACACACTGCGCAAGAGGGAGTACCAGTGTTGGCGAGACCAGTCTGGTGCGATCAATATAATCCTTGGTTTGTCCTGTTTGATCTTTAGTAGTACTTTGGAGAGGAGAAGTAGAGGTGGAAAGGCATAAACTGATAGGTTTTTCCAGCTGAAGGACAGGGCATCCACTTTCCAAGCCTGTTTGTGGGGAGTCCTTATGCAAAATTTGTCCAATTGATAGTTCTGGGGGAATGCAAACAGGTCTATATCTGGGCTCCCCCGTTTGTCAGCATGTTGAAAATCTTTGGTTCCAGTTACCACTCATGTGGGTCCATGAGGTTTCTGCTTAGTCCGTCTGCCAGTGTATTTAGTTTTCCTGGCAGGAATTGAGCTTGCAGATGCACTTGGTAGCTCAAGGCTGTGTTCCACAATGCCATGGCTTGTCTGCAGAGGGGGGTAAGAATGGGTACCCCCCAGCTTGTTTATGTACCACATAACAGTGGTGCTGTCAATCTTTACCATTAATTGTCCTGGAAGAATGCGGTCCTTGAAGGCTGTCAGAGCATTCTGGACAGCTAACATTTCTTTTTGACTGATATGCAGGTGCATTTGACTTGGGTTCCATTTGCCCTGAATGTACTTCTCAGTCAGTTGAGCCCCCCATGCATAGTCTGATGCGTCTGTTGTTAGGGTTTGGGCAGCAGAGGGTTGAGTGAGTGGTAGTCCCAAGTTTAGGTGGCAAGCCTCTGCCCACCGAAGAAATTCCAGGTGTAGGCACAGTATGACAGGAATCATTGCTTCTAGATCCTGAGAATGATGACACCATAGGCTTTTTAGATACCGTTGTAGTTTCCTCATATGCAGTCTTGCATATGGAATTAGAAGAATGCAGGAGGCAATGAACCCCAAGGCTTGCAATATTTGCCTTGCAGATAACAGGGGTTTCATGGCCACTAGTTTGAAGTAGGTTGTCAGATGAATTTGTTTCTCTGGCGTGAGGAAAGCCATCTGGGAAGTTGTATTCAAGCTTGCTCCCAGGAATATAATTTGTTGACAGGGTACCAGGTGTGATTTCTTTTCGTTTATAGTGTACCCCAGACAAGTTAGCACTCTTTGTACAAAAAACAGATGATTCAAAAGTATGTCCGGGCTTTCTGCCTGAATTAGACAATTGTCCAGGTATGGGTATATTTGAATATATCTTTGCCTGCAAAATGCAATGACTGGGGCTAGGCACTTTGTGAATACCCTGGGTGCAGTAGATAAGCCAAAGGGCAGTGCAGAGAACTGGTGGTGACTGTAGCCAGCTTTGAAGCATAGGTATCTTCTGCAAGATTCCCTGATTGGGATGTGCAGGTATGCTTCCTTTAAATCGAGTGTTGCCATCCAGGCATCTTTTCCTAGCATAGGAAGCAACTGGAGAAGAGTCAGCATCTTGAATTTTGGAATCACCTAAAAGGTGTTTAGAGCAGACAGGTCCAGGATATGATGCCATGAATTGTCTTTTCTGGGTACCAGGAAAAGTCTTGAGTAGAAACCTTGTCCTTTTTCCTCTTCTGGTACAGTTTGAATAGCCTTTATGTTTAAAGGAGAGTGTATTTGCTTTTGAGCCTTTGCCCACTGATTTGGGGGTAGATCTGGCCAACCGTTTGTCATTGGTAATGTGTGGAAGTGAAATCTGTATCCTTCGGACACTATATTTAAAACCCACTTGTCCTGGGTAATGAGTTCCCAGTTTTTGGCCTGCAGACCAATCTTTCCCCCTAAAGGAGCAGTCAGTTGAGAAGAGCTTGGAAGTTTTAAAGTCAAGTCATTGAGACAGTTTTCCATAGGGGGGAGTCTTACTACTCCCAGATTTGGAAGCGGAAGCCCCCCACTGCTTCCTGGGACTGAAACCTGGGGTTTCTGCTGGGTCTGGGTTTGGATTTGGATTGAGAAAGCCTGGAAGGGGCAGGAAAGGACCAATTCCTAGAGGGCCAATGCCTATGAAATCTTGGAGGCTGAACTTGTAAGAAATCTTTAACAGTTTGCATAGATTTAGTTTTATCTTCCATCTTTTTAAGAACTTCCTCAAGCTTTGTTGCCAAACAGGCAGTCCTGATTTAAGGGATCATCCAACAGTTTAGCTTTAACATGATCAGGCAAAGACTGCTCCTTAAGCCAAGCATGTCTTCTGAGTACAGACCCAGTGACATCAGCTCTGCAAGAGACCTCTAATGAATCAAACCGACATTGCAAAGTACGGTTTCCAACCTGTTCAGCAGAATGCATTAAATCCTGTAATTCCTTATTTTCAGCACAGTCAGGAATCAACATCATTTTTTGTTTAGGCAATCCAATAATATGTTGTTGATACTTTAACGCATGAAACTGACAGTTTAAGGCCCTAATGGCCAAGGTTGCAGAAATGTAAACCTTCTTACCCCATCTATCCAGCATCCTGGAGTCTCTATCAGAAGGGGTAGAATTTTTGGCAGTAGAAGCCTTAATGCCCTTGGGTCCCAGTGAAATAGTCTCTGGATCCACAATAAGATTTTTAAAAAGGAACTTGTGAAAATCAGGAGCCCTGTAATATCTGTCAGGTTTTCTGGGAGCAGGAGGCAAAGAATCAGGGGCCAAATTAGATTCCGAAAAGGCATCATCAACAATGTCTAGTACAGGAGGTATAGCTAAAGCCCTATGTTGAGGCAGGAGCAAGAAGTCCCTAAGCCTCTTTTTCGAATCAGAGAAATCCTGGCTTTCCCAGTGGAAATGCTCCCTTAGAGTGTGCAAGGTTTCACCAAAAGAGAAATCCTCTGGAGGGGAAGCAGAGGGAATAGAGTCCTCTGCATCAGAATACTTATAAGTAGATAAGGGTAAATCCAGATCATCAGAAGTATCAGAAAAATCAGAATCCTGGTCAGAAGATTCATAAGCAAATTCATTCCTAGGTCTCTTAGAACAGGATGGTTGGCTTCCCCTGAATAAAGTTATAGGGTCTTCAGCCATTATCATCATTTGTTTTTCAGGCATAGAGGCCTGAGCATGCGTCCTGGGCATCGGCTTTCTAGGCACAGTTCAAGGTTTAGGCCTTAATGAAGAAGGAGGTGTTGGTTTAATATGCAAGTCCGTAGGCCTGAATACACCCTCAGAAGCCGGTGCCTGCACAGCAGCTCTGGACCCATCCAAGGTAGAGACATCCGCAGGTTCCACAGTTAAAGCATCTCGCAGCATACCGGACGTTGAATGGGTCTCAGTAGAGGCCTGCGAATCAGAAGTAGCGAGTATCAGGGGCTGCAAAAGCGCCTCACTGAGTACCGACGAATTGGCGACTGGCTTAGGAGAAGCGTCGTTGGCAGCTTTGGACCTAGGTGGCCTGTCTCTGTCTATCTTTGCGTTTTTTTGGAATGACGGTAGTCAGATGCCTTAATGATGACATTTCTGGATAACTGAACCTTGAACCAAAATATTTAGAGGCGTAAATATACAGACGATGGATAGTGCGTTGGTTAAATAAGGCACAAAACCGACAGCAAGGTATGTCATGGTCAGGGCCTAGGCAAGGAATACAGTACGAATGAAAATCTTTGTAAGGTATTTGCTTTTCACAAGAAATGCAATTATTAACTTTTATTAACATCGATTAAGGAGCAAGAAAAAGTTTCCTAATGGGGTATTTAGCTTTAGTTGAAGACTTTGTTTCTGAAACTTGAAAATGAAAATTTCAGGAGTCGGCCGACCGGCACTTGCAAACTGCTTCTGCTTCAGGCACCGCATGGCAAGTAAGACTGATGTAATGGTGTCGGCTGCATGTTTTATACCTTTGACGACCTGGCGTCACGGAAGAAGAGACAGCAACCAACGCAGGGCCCAAGACTTTGTTAATCAGGCCGACTGAGGGCTACTGAAAGCAGATAACCCAAATGCGATGACTGCAACAGTGAAACACAAAGAACATCGGGAGAACCTCTTGTTGTGAGGCAACAACGCTAACCGCTGCACCACCGTGGCTTCAAATTGACATGATATTATATATTTCCAAATAAGAAGGAAAGGTAGAGCCAAGAGAAGTCAGGAGGCTGGAGGGAGGGTAACCAGGACTGCAACAGTGAATACACTCTATCATCTACATTTATGGTAAGTGTACACAACTGTACTATGTTCTTCGTGTTTCACTGTTGCAGTCATCACATTTGGGTTGATTCCCAAAGCTAAGGAAGGGTGGAGGCAGTAAAAGAGCATTGGGGCTAGCAATCAGGCCCTGTAAGACTGCTATGGCAAATCCAGCTATGGATTTAAAAAAGATAGGCAAGTGGTAATCCTTGGTGAAAGTATGAAGAGAGCTCCAGGTAGCAGCTTCCAGGATGTCCCTAGTAGGGACTCTTGTAAGAAATGCTGCAGAGGTAGAGGCAAGCCCTGGTGAAATGTGATATTATTCCCTGTGGGGTAGGTTTTCCATGGTGCTTGTAGCAGAAATGGATGCAACTGGCTATCCATTTGGAAATGGTTTGCTTTGAAATGGCCTTCCCCTCTGCCCTTGCAGCAAAACTAACTAGAAGCTGGTCAGACTTTCTGAGGCTTAGTTCTGTCCAAATAGAATCTAAGCTGTCTGTGCACGTCCAAAGAATGCAGTATCCTTTCCCCCTTATTTTGAGGATTAGGTAAAAAAGTACGCAAATGAATGAACTGGTTTAGAGCCACACTACACACCACCTTGAGCATAAAGGATGGATTAGTCCTGAGGGAAACCCTGTCCACATGGAAGATAATTAAGGGTTCCACTGCCATGAGGGCCTGCAGCTCAGACACTCTTCTTGCTGAAGTGATGACTAGAAGTAAGACTGTTTTCCAAGAAAGGAATTTCAACTCTGCTGTCGCAGCTGGTTCAAAGGGGGGGAAGAGTGAGTTTTTCCAGTACAAAGTAAGGTACCAGGCTGGATTGGGAGCTCTCCTGGGGGGGGGGGGGGGGGCCTTAAATTTTTGGCCCCTCTAAGGAATTGTTTTAGTAGGGGATGAGAGAAGAGGGGTGGGCTCAGTATTATAATGTGCTGAAATGGCAGAGGCATGAATCTTAATTGAAAAGAAATATAGGTCCTTTTGGAGCATTTCTGTTAAATAATCTAGAATATGAGGTAAGCTGGGCACCGTTGTGCCCCTCCCCTGAGCCTGGTTCCAGGAACAGTATTTTTTCCACTTTTCTGAATAGGATTTCCTAGTACTAGGCCTCCTTGTCTCAAGAATGACATCCAGCACCTGCTTACTGAGGGCTGCTAGGGGTGAGCTCAGGGAATTGACTAGGCTGCAAGGTTCAGGGTTTGAAACTGAGGGTGCAAAATCAGGCCCGCTTGCTGGGACAGCAGGGAAGGGGTCTGAGGCAGGTGCCATGGTTGTAGCACTGTCAGACTGCGCAAAAGGGGATACCAGTGCTGGCATGGCCAGTCTGGGGCAATCAGTATTGTCCTTGGTTTGTCCTGTTTGATTTTTAGTAGAACCTTCGAGAGGAGAGGCAGAGGGGGAAAGGCATAAATTGAGAGGTTTTCACAGGTAAAAGACAGGGCATACACTTTCCAAGCATGACTGTGGGGAGTTCTGGTATAGAATTTGTTCAATTGGTAGTTCTGAGGGGAGGCAAACAGGTCTACCTCTGGTATCACCCATTTGTTCCTCAACAGCTTGAATATTTTGTGTTCCAGTTTCCATTCGTGTGGGTCTATGAGATTTCTGCTTAAGTCGTCTGCCAGTGAATTTAGTTTAACTGGCAGGAATTGAGCTTGCAGGTTCACTTGTTAGTTCAAGGCTGTGTTCCACAGAGCCATGGTTAGTCTGCAGAGTGGGTAGGAAAGGGTTCCCTCTTGCTTGCTTATGTACCACATAACTGTGGTGTTGTCTGTCTTTACCAATAGTTGTCATGGAAGAATAAGGCTGTCAGAGAGTTCTGTACAGCTAACATTTCTTTTTGATTGATATGCAGGTGCATCTGTTCTGGATTCCATTTGCCCTGAATGCAGTGCCCTGCCTTGTGAGCCCCCCATGCATAGTCTGATGCGTCTGTTGTTAGGGTTTGGGCAGCAGGGGGTAGAGTGAAAGGGAGTCCTTTGTTGTAGTAGCAGGCCTCTGTCCACCAAAGGAACTCTGCCCTTAGACAAGGAATGATAAGAATCATTGTTTCCAGGTCCTGAGAATGTTGACACCATAGACTTTTTAGATACCACTGAAGTTTCCTCATATGCAGTCTTGCATATGGAATTAACAGAATGCAAGAGGCCATGAACCCTTTGGGCTTGCAGGATTTTCCTTGAAGATAGCTGAGTTTTTGTGGCCAGTAGGTTGTCAAATAAACTTGTTTCTCCAAACTGAGGAATGCCATCTGGGAAGTTGGGTTCAAGCTTGCTCCCAGGAATACAATCTGTTGGCAGGGTACTAGGTGTGATTTCTTCTCGTTGATGGTGTACCCCAGTGAGGTTAGAAGTCTCTTTACAAATGCCAGGTGTTGTACTAGCAAGTCCTGACTTTCTGCATGAATTGCAACCGTCCAAGTATGGGTAAATCTGAATATTTCTGTCTGCAAAATGCAATGGCTGGAGTTGGGAACTTTGTGAATACCCTGGGCGCAGTAGATAAGACAAAGGGAAGTGCAGAAAACTGACAGTGCATGGAGCCCGTCCTGAAATGTAGGCATTGTCTTGCAGGATTCCATTATTGGGATGTGCAGGTAAGCTTCTTAAAGTCTAGGGTTGCCAGCCAGGCATCCTTGGCTAGCATAGGAAGAAACTGTTGAAGAGTTAGCATTTTGAATTTTGGAACCACAAGAAAGGTATTGAGAATAGACTGGTCCAGGATAGGACGCCAAGAGTTTTCTTTTCTAGGAACCAGGAACAGTCTTGAATAAAAACCTTGTCTCCTTTGTTCTGTTGGGACAGGTTGAATAGCCCTGATACTGAGGAGAGAGAGAGTGTACATGTTTTTGGGCCTCCACCCACTGATTTAGGGGGGGGGGGAGGACTGGCCATCCACTTGGGTTTGGTAGTGAGTGGAAGTGGAATCTGTATCCTAGGAAAACTATGTTTAACACCCATTTGTCCTGGGTAATGAATTCCCAGTTCTTTTGCATGCAGGGCGAGCTTTCCTCCTAAGGGAGCAAGTAGTTGAGCAGGGCTTGGAAGAGTTAAGGATAAGTCATTGTGCCATTTTTCCATAGGGGGGGGTGGCTTACTACTCCCTGCTTTGGAAGTGGGAACCCACTGCTTAGATCTGTGCACAGCCTGAGACTGAAGTTTTGGTGGTCTGCTGCTTCTGGGTTTGGACTGAGAAGGCCTGGAAGGGACTGGAAAAGACCAGTTCTTTGAAGGCAAATGCCTACTGAATCTAAGAGGCTGTACTTCTAAGAAATCTTTAACAGTTTGCATAGATTTAGCTTTATCCTCCATCCTTTTGAGGACTTCTGCTTTGTTGCCAAAAGGCGGTCTTGGTTTAAGGGTGCATCCAGTAATTTAGCTTTGACATGATCTGGCAATTTTTGTTCCTTAAGCCAAGCATGCCTTCTAAGTACAGACCCAGTGACAGCAGCCCTGCAAGATGCTTCTAAAGCATCAAAACCACATTGCAAAGTAGGTTTACCAACTTGTTCAGCAGAATGCATTAACTCTTGCAAATCTTTGTGTTCCGCACAGTCAGGAATCAACACCATTTTCTGTTTAAGTAGTCCCATAATATGCTGCTGATACTTTAACATATGAAACTGGCAATTTAAAGCCCTAATGGCCAAAGTAGCAGAAGTGCATACTTCTTACCCAATCTGTCTAAAGCTCTAGAGTCCCTATCAGAAGGGGTAAGATTTTTGGCAGTAGTAGCCTTAATGCCTTTTGGTCCTTGGGAAATGGTCTCTGGATCCACAGTAGCATTCTTGAAGAGGAATTTGTGAGAGTCAGGTACTCTGTAGTACTTGTCAGGTTTCCTGGGAGCTGGAGGCAAAGTGTCTGGGGTAAGCATGGACTCCAAGAAAACATCATCTACGATCTCCATAACAGGAGGGATAGCTAGAGGCCTGTGTTGAGGCAGGAGTAAAAATTCCCCAAGTCTCTTTTTGGACTCAGAATAGTCCTGGCATTCCCAGCGGAAATGCTCCCTACGGGTATGCAAGGTTTCACCAAAAGAAAAATCTTCTGGAGGGGAAGCAGAGAGAATGGAATCCTCTGCATCAGAATCCTTATAAGTAGATAAGGGCAAATTCTGGTAGTCAGAAGGAGCAGAGATATCAGATTCCTGATCAGAAGAATGAGAAAGAAAATCAGTTCTAGATCTCTTAGAGGGGGAAGGCTGGCTTCCCCTAATTAAGGTAATAAAGTCTTCAGCCATTCTAATCATTTGTTTTTGAGGCATATGGGCCTGAGTATGCAGCTTGGTCGTCAGTTTTCTAGGCGTAGTGCGAGCTTTAGGCTTGAGGAATTTGGTATTTCTAGCTTGAAACGAAGTTGTCGATTTAATATCAAAGTCGGTAGGCCTGAATACACCCTCAGAAGCCAGTGCCTGCACAGCGGCTCCAGACCCATCCAAGGTAGAGACATCTGCAGGTTCCATAGTCGAAGAAGCATCTCGCGGCATACTGGACTCCGAATGGGTCTCAGTAGAGGCCTGCAAATCTGTAGTAGTGGGTATCAGTGGGTGCGAAAGTGCCTCACTGAGTACCGGCGGACTGGTGACTAGCTTAACGGAAGCTTTGTTGGCAGTTTTGGACCTATGTGGTCTGTCTCTGTCTTTATCCTTACGTTTTTTCAGAAGATCGGTAGTCAGATGGCTTAACAAAACCATTTTGGAGCACGGAGATCGAAAGTATTTAGCTACAAAAATAGCCCGAAGAATAGTTCAGGAGTTGAACAAGGCACAAAACCGACAGCGAGGTACTTTGTTGTCTGGGCCTAAACAAGTGACGCAGTAAGAATGAAAATCTCTACGAGGTATTTGCTTTCCACAGGCAAGACAATTGTTAATTTTTTCTGACATCGGTTAGAACAAAAAAAAGGATCCCCAACGGGGTACTTACTTTTTTGAAGACTTCAGGTCTGAAACTCGAAAACGAAAATTTCAGGAGTCGGCCGACCAGCCAAACTGCTTCTGCTTCGGGCACCGCACGTCAAGAAAGACTGATGTAATGGCATCAGCTGTACGTTTTATACCCCTGATGACCTGACATCATAGAAGAAGCGACAGCATCTGACGCAGAAATCTGAAGACTCTGGTATTCAGGCCGGCTGAGAGCTACCTGCAGGCAGATAACTAAAATATGATGACTGCAACAGTGAAACATGAAGAACATCACTAAAAGAGCGAAGTCCAAAATGCCAAATGTGTTTCCTGGTCAGCAGCGTGATGGTGGGGATAAGGAAATATATTCTTTTCCCCACTGTACTGTGGTCTCAGAGTTGGTATATTTAGGTAGGAGGATGTGGGGGGCTTCTCCCCCCACATGGGGGTGCAGGGGGGCTTGCCCCCTGCAAAAGTGTGCTAAATTATTCAGTATTATTTTTTACTTACCTGTGTGGCACATTCTGATGACGGAACTTGGCCAGCGTTTTGGATTTCGCTCTTTCAGTATTTCGCTGTATATGTAGATCGACCTTTGTGTGTTGATGTACATACACTCGATGTTTAATGCTTTCGGACTTTTAATACAGACCCGATGGCTCAATTATTAACAGGATAAAAGAGGATATAAAATGGTGATGTATAAGCAATTTACAGGAAAGTCTCTAGGGATGGATGGTATTCCTGTAGAAGCTTAGAAGCAATTGTTGAAAAAAGTGATAAAGATCTGGAAGGTTTTATTTAATAGTATTTTAAAGGAGGAGAAGCACCAACATCCTGGAAGAAAGCTGTAGTGGCTGTAATACCTAAAGATGGTAAAGACTCATCAGATCCAGCTTCATATAAGCCTATTTTGTTTCTAAACCACAATTATAAAATGTTTATGCTAATAATGGCTAAAAGACTAGCAAATGTGTTGCCAAAATTGAGAGATATGGTTCAATGTGGTTTTGTGGAGGCAAACATTTGACAACATTAGTAGAACAATGATGATCCAGAGGGAAGCAGAATATAAGAACATACCACTGTTGGTGGTGGAGCTTGATGCACAAAAAGGATGTGGCAGAGTATGCTGAAACTGTGTGTGCAGGGCAAAGGAAGCAATTGCATTCCCTGACACAATAATATAGTTAATTAGATGATATTTGAGGGAACAGAGTTGACAATTAAAGGGGGGGTCCCTCTCTGATAAGTTCTGTTTGAACAGAAGAACGAGGCCGATTTGCACCATTTCCCCTTTTGTTAATCGTGTTGTATATACAACCAATTCCAAAGAAAATAAGGGATTCAGAAATTCAAGGATATAACTGGCATGGTAATCAAGAAAATTGGTCTTTGATATTTTTTTGTACCTGATAAGACCAAGAAAGGACATTTCAGTGTTGTGGAACATTCTGAGACATTTACAGGTCTTTACGGGATAAAAAAAATAATAAAGATAAATTAAAGGCAATAGCTGTTAACTATGTACCCACACACAATCTGGTTCAACAATACCAATATTCATGAGGGACATGATAAAAGTACTTAGGAGAATGGGTTAAAAAGCTTTCTGTTACGGTAGCTAAGGATATGTGAAAAGAGACTAAACAAAAGATAATACAAAAACTAAGAAACTGGAAGCTCTGTTTATGGATGTGTATAGCACGATGCAAACAATGAAAAAGTTTAAATCCCTTTAGTTTTTTTTATACAGGTCAGGCATATTTTTTTATCAATCAGAAGAGAAGTTGTAGATAGCAATTAATAAAGAGTTGAATGACTTTATCTGGGATGGGAAGATGGCAAGAGTCAAGTGGGATAATCTGATCCTTCCAAAAGAACAAGGTGGCTTGGGATTACCTAATCTGAAGGGATATTTCAGAACTACACAGTTAAGACTCCTGTACACAGCATAAGCAGAAAACTATAATTTCAAAGTGGAAAGGGATGATGAAAAGGAGGGAGCCTCAAGAAATAAGGACAGTCTGGTATTTTGGATGCAGATCCATAAGGAGAATAAAGATAGCCATACAGAATATTATACTCAAAGTAGAAAAAAGTATTTTAAGAACTAAGCAACACAGGAATGGAAAAGTGAGAGCGAAGTCCAAAATGCCAAATGACTGCAATTACAGGCACAAAGAATTGACAAGAGAGGTCTGGAATTTACTGCAGAAAACTGGCAAAGTAATCAAGGTACTGGGAGCAAATAATTAGAGAAGGAAAGGTGACAGAATAAGACAACGCCAATAATACATTTGTGCTGCAGGCTGGAGATTGCCTTCTCTATCAAGGATTGATATCAGAGTACAGGCAAACAGAAAGGAATAGGGGAACCTAACTGAAAGATCAACACTGGTAGAGTTTTTAGTTGAATCTAGGACAGAAGTTACCATTAAAAAAAAGGACAATTAGTAGGGCATATAAAAAATTGTAAGATAAACACAGGAATCAATCAGAGAAGGTTAGAAAGGATTGGAATGAGAGACTGAATAAGCAATTCACAAAGAAACACTGGGAGGATATACAGTGTATACAAAAAGTGTATGTGCCCCTGTTAAAATGTCAGGTTTTTGTGATATAAAAAAATGAGACCACAACAAATCATTTCAAAACTTTTCCCATCTTTAATGTGACCTATAACCTGTACAATTATTGAGACTGACATTGAGTAAATGTCAGAAAAATCCTTCTAGGACAGCTGAACTTTATTTGGGGTTAATCAGAGTTTCCCTAATTGATGGCAGGTGTGTACCCAAGAAGAGTGAATGCTGTAATACAATCAAAAGGTGCTTCAACAAAGTATAAATTTAAGGGTGTGGGGACACTTATGCAACCAGCTTATTGTACATTTTTATTTTTTTTTATATTTTCCCCCTAACAGATTTGTTTGTTTTTCAATTGATTTGTACAGGTTATAGGTCATATTAAAAGTGGGAAAAGGATTGAAATTATTTATTGTGGTCTCCTTTTTTACAACACAAAAACCTGGCATTTTAACAGGGTTTTTTTTATATCCACTGTACGTATGGTTCCCAAATGAGCAACAAAGTCTAGAAGAGTTAGGATTTTTGCTTGGAAGCATTTGCAAAGGTATTTTATACCCAAGCAGACACCAAAACATTTTTCCTCAGGTAGACTATAAATGTTGTAGTTGTGATGGGGAAGAAAGAAGTAATTGGGAACATATTTTTGGAAGGGTAACGAGTTGACAGACTTTAAAATTTCCCTAAAAGCCAAAAAAAAAAAAAACACAAAAACTAGTAATACAAGTACTAAGGAGAAGCAGAAGGATAAATCAAGAATCAGACACTAAATTTTAAATGATGTAAGTACTTTTGCCCGTATTTATTAAAACATACTTCTTCAGACAACAAGAGCAAAGTAGAAAACACAGTTTAAATATCCCTTCATTAAATCGGGTCTACTTCAGTAGACCGACCGCTCACTTACCTGACGCCCAGTTGCCCGAGACCACAAGACTGACCGCTTCAGAAGAACAACATCCGGAAGACCAATGTTTCACATGAGGTAAGTAACCGCTTATTATAAATAAACAGTGTCACTTGGAAAACATGTCCTCTACAAATTCAGTTATGACTAAAGCTATGAACTAACATATTTTTCTACTCTGTTGTATATGACAAGTAATATGTCTTATAAGTAGTGTATCTTTGTTTGTTTGACTAACTGTATCTTTTGTTTGTATGACTAATTGTATGCTAGAGCTTTTCTTCCCGGGCCTCCACTGAAAATGGAGATTAATCCAGTCGGACTCTTCTGCTCAACAAATGTAAATAAATAAATAACTTACAAAACTCTAAACCTCTGACATATGAGCAACTACCTTTCTCAGTATTTGATCTCATTCCCTCAGAAGTTAGAATATGACCAATGCATTTCAGAATTTTCTGTCATTTTACATTTTCTCTTATTTAATTTAAAATGATATTCTCTTAATCTATTCAGCAATTATTATCAGTCTTGACATGTTATTCCTGTATCTTACATCATACCAACAGATCATCATTTATGTTTACAATATTTAACAAGTCTTCAATGACTTGTGCAACTCGAATTTGGAATACTTATTTTGCTGATGAAAAAATAAAAAGTTTCATTAATCTTCTTAATGGTGCAGTAAATATACAATGTTGGACCTTTTTTGTCATGCATTCTCAAAGGGAAGCACAGCTTTACAACTAGTAATGAAAAGTACTTAGCAGTTAGCATAACCGAAAGCACATCTTCGATTGTAAGGAATTGGTAATAATCTCTTCACCTTTTTAGATCTGGCGAATCAACAGAAATGTGAATGCTGGTCTTGCTTTAACAGCAATAACCATGCTATTAATCTATTCCATTAATATGAATTATTTCACAATAACACATAAGCTTATCATTCATTTTCTGTTGTATTCTACTTCTGAAAGCTAATGGTATTTTCCTTGGAGTATTACTGTCACAGCAGCAGGGTTTAACAGTATATGGTACTTTCCCCTGGCAAGCTACTAAGCTTGAGAATTTACCAGCACCATCATGCAGGATATTATTGCTGCAACTCTACACAGTGTTCAAAATGTCCCTGCAACTGTGTCCACTCTGTTGTGTATATGCACATTTTGCTTTCACAGTGTGAATTTCATTTACCATTCCTAACTTCTTGTTATGTCAAATAATGCAAAATAAGTGCAAGTGTGACTACTGTATTAAAGTCTACATTCCTGAGACAAGGGATACACAAAAGTTATATACTTACCATACTCTGGATCATTATTGTTCCATCCTGCCTGCCTCAACTGATGTGTAATCTGACCTCATAGTGGATTTGATACAGTAACTTTTCCACTCTTTTTAAACACCTGTATTGAATTAAATTGTGACATAGGCACATATATATTTACATAAAACTAATCAAACTGCATTAACAAGATGTATTTAAAAACATTACACTTCACATACACTGCTATATATCATATAACCTAAGCAACATTACACAATTTTTTAAACAAGAAACATCTGTATTAAAGCATCACTTACAACATAGGCAATCATATATTTACATAAATGAAAACAAACTACACTGACACAATCCTAGTTGCAAGCATTTTACATCAGTTATAATCTACCCAATCATTTTCAGACTAATGTTATATCCCAAACAGAACCAAGACACTATCCTCCAAAAAAGGAAGCCAATCTGGTGGTCCCCTGCCATAAACAAACTGTACAATAGAAGGAAGAAACTCTTGCAAAAGTGAGTAAAATCCCACGAGTGGAGGAGCTCCTTGGTCAGCCTCAGTAAGAAGCTGCGATCCCTGATAAAATCCTCCAAAGCTAGTTACGAAAACAAAATCGCCACTGATTCTAAAGACAACCACAAAGCATTCTATAGCTATGTCAAGAATCTCAATGGCAACACTCAGATCTGCTTTGAGTTACAGCACAATGGCACTAAATATACAGACCCAACTGATATTGCCAACATCCTGGCAGACTAGACAGAAAGTTAGCATTGCTAACTTTACCCCCTCTCACCCCCTATAGAGCCCATCTGTATACCGGAAAAATGCAAAGTTCCTGTAATCACAGCTGCACAGGTAAAAACCACACTCTCCAAAGCCAAGAACACAGCATCCATGGGACCAGACAACATCCCAGGCTGCGTTCTACACGAACTACAGAACAAACTGGCACCCCACCTAAGTACCATGTTTAATCATAGCCTCACCTCAGGCTTTGTGCCTGCTGAATGGTGCACAGCAACGGTTATCCCACTCCACAAGGGGGAGCCACCATGGACCCCGGGAACTACCGCCCCATTAGCCTGACGAGCCTGGTCTGCAAGACCATGGAACGTATCATCATGGAACTTATAAACAAAGATATTGGTAATCTCCAAACTTTGGATCCCACCCAGCTCGGGTTTGTAAAAGGCAGATCATGTCTCCTAAACCTGATTGACTTCTTTGAAGCAGTCACCAAAGCCGTAGACAAGGGTAAGGTGGTTCACACAGCCTATCTAGATCTTGCCAAGGCTTTTGACACCATCCCCCACTCTGGAATTATAGATAAACTCACTAAACTAGGTATAAATCCCTATGTCACAAGATGGGTTGCCAACTGGCTCACTGACAGAACCCCACACTGTGAAAGTAGCGGACTCCAAATCCAACTTCAGACCAGTGACAAGTGGAGTACCACAGGGTTCAGTCCTGGGTCCTCTCCTGTTTGGTATCTACTTCTCTGAAGTACAGGCTAACACAGAAGGTCTTTGGCTAACAAAGTTCGCAGATGACTGCAAACTAGGAGCCATAATCGAAACTCCTAACGATGTGGACATCCTACAAAAGGGCCTCACTGAGACAGATGCCTGGTGTCAAAGCCATGGCCTCAAGCTCAATGCCAAAAAGGGCATTGTCATCCCCTCTGGTAAAAACTCTGTGCCCATGAACTACAACATAGGCGGTAGTATACTTAACACTGAAAGTGTGATAAGAGACCTTGGGACACAGGTGGATAGTAGTCTCTCCTTTGATAATCACATCGCCACAGTAGTCAGGAAATCCTTCTACGTGGCACACCTCATCACAAAAGGTTTCTCATCCAGTAAAAAAGAGGTCATTGTTCCCCTCTACTCATCACTCATTAGACCCATTATAGAGTACAATGCCTCTTTTGGTATGTACCTCACAAGACATCTACAACAACTGGAAAGGCTGCAGAAATAACTAACAAAAAAGATTACCAGCCTCAAACAGATGCCCTACGCAGACCATCTCAAAAAACTCCAGCTTTACTCCGTTGCATATCGCCTACTCAGAGGTGATCTCTGCCTAACATACAAAGCTATGTCAAACCCAGAGCTGTTGGACATGCTCCACTTAAAGAAATCCCAATCCCTCCGAGCTACACGCTCTAGGGACCTAAACCTTGTCACCACATTAAACAGAACATGCCGGAGGGATAGATTCCTGTCCCAGAGACTTCCCATACTCTGGAATAAACTACCTATCTATATCAAACAAAGCTCCTCATTAGCACTCTTCAAGAAATATCTTGATGATTGGATGGGAAATAGGAAATTCACCCCGGGGATCACCTCTGTGGCTCCGCTCGACAGTGGCACAGGAAAATAATTTTCTTCGGTGGCAAAAGCCAGGGTACCTTTTTGGCTGGGCTTGTATAGGCCCCAGGGCCGATACCCTAGTACCTACCTTTGAACCTATTGCTCATTTAAGTTGTCTTCTTTTAAACCTCATTCCTCCTATGTATGTATTGTTCCCACAACTCCCATTTTTTCCAATGTAGTTTGCTCCTACCCTTCTAAGAATCTTATTTCCAGTTGTTTTATCTCTGTTGTATATTCACTATGTCTACTACAGTTTGTTTAGATTTTGATTTCTATTTTCTTTTAACTGCTTTTTTTGGCAGCCACCATAATTAGACACAGCAAGGCCTTACACCATGACAAATACAATGCTGTATCATAGCTCAGAAGAATTATTTCCCTCATCACACCAATCTGCCCATCCAGCATCTCTGACAGTGCATCCTGCAGGGAATAAAGTCCACCAACTCACTGCACTCCCAAAAAAAGTCCCAATTAACTCTTTCTTCCCCATCACACCTCCACCATTTGCTGTCTACCTCAGGAAAAATTCTCTGGAGTCTACATGGGGTACAAAATTATCTATGCAACATTTCCAAGCAAAAATCCTAAATCTTCTAGATTTTGTTGCATATTTGGGAGATGTACATATATCCTCCTAGTGTTTCTTTGTGAATTGTTTATCCAATCTCTCAGTCCAATCATTTCTAACCTCCTTCGATAGATTCTTATAGTTATAATGCAACATTGTATATGCTGTATATTAATTATTCCATTTTTAATGGCAGCTTCTGGTCTAGATTCTACTAAAAACTCTACCAGTGCTAGTCTTTTGTTTAGGACCCCCCCATTTCTTTTTCTTTGCCTATATTCTGATATCAACCCTCGAT